>NW_018392321.1:18597-24604 GCF_900095145.1 Mus pahari | reverse complement strand
TGCAATCTTTATATGCCCCATACAGGGGAACGCCAGGGCCAAGAAGGGAGAGTGGGTGGGCAGTGGAGCAGGGTGGGAGGAGGGTATAGTGGACATTTGGGATAGCATTTGAAATGTAAATGAAGAAAATATCTAATAAAATAAGTTAAAAAAATGTTCCCCCCAGCAAAATGCAAGTCTCTCTCTGTTTAGCAGTCAGTAAGTCCAGGGCTCTCTGGTTTTGGAGAGCAATGCCTGCTAAGGAGGTTATCTGGCATTTAAGTGACTCAAGGCTGTCTGTAGTGGAAGACATTGCCTGGTCAACCTTGTCTTGGAAATCGCTGGTCAGATGTGTTTGGATGAGGGCTGCTCCAGCAGTTCCTGTTGCATCCAGAGAGACAGCAAGGCCTAGTCCAATGAATAGAGGGATGAAGAGCTCTCTTTTCTTTCGGCTTTCTCCCATCTGCAAGGCATGTTCTTCAGGTTTGTAGAGATAAACCTGGGGTACAATTATCACAGGGATGCAGGAGCCTTGTAAAGGGGTGTTAATACAGGTACTTGTAGTGACTTTGTACCAGAGGAGGGCAGGAGGGTTAACACATACTGACTTGGTGATGGTGATGTCATGAACACATATAAGATGGGGTTTTGAGAAGGGTCCTAGAAGGCAAAGAGGCGAGGTAGGTCAAAGAGAGGAATGTCCTGTGCTTTCCTCTTGGGTAGGGTTCCATGGAGGTCATGAAGGAAAATGTTAATGGGAACAGCTGCTAATAATGGTCAGGAGAGAGGAGCACAGAAAACGCATTGAGAGGAGTTGGGGTGGGTTGTTAAGGAAAGGAAGTCAGCTGCATATTGGATGTACTGTAGCCTGGAAAGGGTAGCTCGCAGTTCCTTCTGAGACTCATTTTCCAGTTGGATAATGTTAGCATGAGTAAAGACTGATTTGGAGGCAGGAACAAGCTCACAGAAGATGTGCATGGCAGCAACTGGGTATTTGGCATAGCCATTGGGGTAAAGTTTACCCATGACTCCATTCCAACAACCTTCATCCCATGGATCACCAATTGAAAGCTGAAAATGAGTTTTAAGGTTGGTGAGCATTGTGTCACCATGACTGGTGGATTCCATTCTGCAGTTCCAGTATCTGCAACCTCCATATGTGGAGACCTTCTGGAGACATACACCTGTGTTTCAGTAAGGAAAGCAGAGAAAAGGGCTGGGTATAGTGGAGATGGAATCTGGGTGTAGGGTTATCTCAATCCTGGTTTGACATCCTTCTAGTGGACAGTCCAGGGTCCCTATAACTTTGTTGTGTCCATTGTAGGTTTCCTTAGCATAAAGTCTCCAATGTTAGGTGTTAGAAAGGCTAAGGAGAGTCTGGGCAGCAGTAGAGTTAGCATGAAGAATGACAAAAATAGTCAAGAGAATAGAGGAAAAGGGGGCTAATTTTGGTGTATGCCAATGGAGGGAGATAGCAGGATGTTTGGAGTTTTTGTAGATGCTAAATATGTTTAGGGTAGTTAGAGCCATCATTAATTGTACATTAGGGGGATAGGTGGTTGCCTTTGTTTTAGGAGTTGGGATTTTAAGGGTTGATGTGTTCTTTCTATTATTCCTTATCCCTGAGGGTTGTGGGGAATTCCTGTATGATGGGCAATTTCTCAGTGTGTGCGGAAGGTTTTGAATTGAGAACTAGTGAAGGCTGGGCCATTATCAGTTTTTAATCTGTTGAGGAATGCCCATGATGGCAAAAGGTGAAGAGCATATGATGAATCAATCTTTGAGTTTTCACCTGTTTGGGCTGTAGCCCATATAAAATGTATGTATCTATGGTGACAAAAACATGTTTCTGTCTACTGAATTGTGGAATATGGGTGACATCAATTTGCCATAAGGCATTGGACTTAAGACCTCAGGGGTAGGTGCCAATTACCTGTAAATCTGGGGTGGTAATGAGGGATGTACAAGAGGAACATGTCTTTATAATCCTCTGGAGTTGAGCAAGAGGGATGTGGGGGAAGCGGGCCTGAAGCCACTTTATATTTTTGTGTGTGTGTGAATGAACTTGGTCTGCTTGTTCAGTGGAGGTCATGAATGTCCCTGTCGAGGCAGTTTGGTCAGTGAGTGTATTTCCCTCAGATATAGGACCTGGCAGGGGACTATGCGGTGAGTGTATTTCCCTCAGATATAGGACCTGGCAGGGGACTATGCCATCAGACATGCTGGATGTAGATGGGAGAGTCTCTTTCCTGTAGAAGGGTGGAGACCTGTATGAGTAGAGGGGAAAGTGGGTTGGCATCTAGTTTGATGAAGGATCTTGATAACCAGGGGAGCAAATTAACAGTCTGTTAATATACACCATCTGAACAGAGGTTAAGGGGGCCCTTGACTTCTTTTAGAGCTAGATAGATGGCATATAATTCTTTACATAGGGGGGAGTGACTGGGTAGTTCTTTGAACCAGTTGTTGAAAACTAATAAAGAGGGGGGCTTGGGGAGAATGTGGGGGGAAGGCCCACATCCAGCAAGAGTTCCTGGGCTCTGGGCAGG
Source organism: Mus pahari (assembly GCF_900095145.1). NCBI lineage: Eukaryota > Metazoa > Chordata > Mammalia > Rodentia > Muridae > Mus > Mus pahari. Next base: position 22,076 of record NW_018392321.1, on the reverse strand, counting down.
TGGATATAGGCATGGTTGGGGGGGACTGCCAGACGCCTTCCACTCAGCCCTGAGTGGGCATCTAAGCCTCTGGCCCACTTGGAGGGGGATGGAGAAGGGGAAGCCCTCAACCTGGGGGCCCAGGGCCACACCCTGTAGCCCCGGGGATATAGGAGACAGGGATGGGGGAAGAGGTTCCCAACACTGATGAGAGGGAGAGCATCTTTAAGGAGCAGAGACTCTCTGTGGTTTAAGAGCTTTATTATAGAAATGCAGGGAGAAAAAGAGAAGGGGGAGAGAGGGGAGAGAGAGGAGAGAGAGAGAGAGAGAGAGAGAGAGAGAGAGAGAGAGAGAGAAGAGAGAGAGAAAAGAGAGAAGAGAGGAGAGAGAAGAGGAGAATACAAAGAGAAAGGGACGAGGAGAGAGAAATGAGAGAAGTGAGAGGTAAGAGAACAAAGGAGTGAGAGAGCAAGGTGGAAGTTGAACACTTATGGTCTTTACTGTTGCTATTTAACTGGGGAGGAGTTTAGCCTAAAATTCAGAAGCTTGGTCCATTGTCTACTTAAATACTGAACATGCTTCTCTTGTGGGGGCAGTGGGGACAAGTTATTTAGGCAGGGGCCAGAGTTCCAGGAGAATGAGGGAACGCCTACTGTGTCATGTTGGTGAATTATGACCACTGGGGTTCAGACCTCAGCTCGGCTGGAGACCAGCCTTTAATTCCCCACAGTCACCCCAATTGATTCTTTGATTTTTCCCTCATCTCTGGCATCCATCGCATCTTGGAGATATCCCCCACCACCGACCACCATCAATTTTAGATTTCCATTTAGTTTCATAAAGCATCAGTCCTTCTGTCATGTTCTTCTTTAAACCTGACCCTGAAACCCACACTCCCCTCCCTAACCCACAGACTCTCCCCATTCCTGTTCTTTATCTGGCTATTATGCTATTTTATTCTTCCTTCTAAGTGAAATTCAGGCCTCATTGGTTGGACATTTTTTTCATTTGAAGGATCTTTTGGTCTTAGGAGTATAATATGGTACTTTTTATGCCTAATATATATATGTAAGTGAGTATACATATCATGCATTTTGTTTGGAGGCTGGGTTATCTCAAACAGGATGATATTCTCAAGGTATATCCATTTGCCTGCAAAATTCATGAGTCATTGTTTTTCATATCTGAACAGTATTCCATTGTATAGATTTACCACATTTTCTTTATCCATTCTTCAGATGAGGTTTTCATCTAGGTTGTTTATAGTTTGTGGCTTTTACAAATAAAACTCCTATGAACACCATGGAGGAAATGTCTTTATGGGGTGTTGGAGCACTTAAGATGTTATCATATATCTTTCCTGGTTTCCTTATAAATATTCTCTCTGATTTTAAATCCATTGTTTAATGTTGCATTAGAATTCAGCCCTGAAAGAAGTATTGTAGGTCCTCATTTTTGTCATTTTGTCATTTGAAAGAAGATTTGTTTCCATATTGAAGATTCAGTTTCACAGAGGGAAGAAGTTTTATTTAACTAATGGGTGGTCGTTCCACCAATTTGTTTCAACTTATAATGTTATAATGAATAATTAATTATAACATTCATAATATTATAAAATATCATATTTTATGAAATATCATCTGATATCTATTATGTTTATGAAATTGTTCATTTGTAGGAAAATTGCTGCAGTTCTGTACTGAATTTGTACGATCTTCACAATGGTGCTGTTTCATGCATTATGCATGTATATTGTTTTCACCTAACTCAAAAATGTCATATAATGATTTGCTTTTAATATTTTCAGCTCTGTCATGTGATTATACCAAGAAGCTATTCCCAAAAGGACATACACAGGATTACTTCCAGAACAAAATAACACGAAGATATGGATGTAGTAGCCTTTCAGATCAATATCGAAACAAGTTCTGGGAATATAAATGTGATAGTACAGAGTATGAAATGTATGATTATGTAAATGATCAATTTGAAGAGCACTTCTTTTTCATTTCTGAAAATTATCAAGAAGCCCTAACTTCCCCTGAAAGAAGTCAGTCTGGTTCACTCTCACTTTCACAACTGGAAGATTCTCTAGTAAACAATTCACAAAATTTGAAGCACAACCCTGTTTTACACAGAAATACACAAACATTACAAAGTGATATTTGGGTGAATAAATTGTGTTCCCTGATGTATATATTACAGAACATGAGATTAAACAGTGGTTCAGTGCTTTATGAACAAATGAGATTGTGGAGCAGAGAAAAAGCTACTGAATGTCATCAAGGTGAAGAATACTTCTCTCAAAATTTATGGCAGTTCCCGCAAAAAAATGTACTCAGTGACAAGTTCTATGATGTAGATCAACAAATGAACAAATCTATGAATGCAATGAATGATGGAAGATATAATGTGGGAGGTAATTTTAAAAACTCTAACACAATAATTGATATTAATATAGGCTATATTAAGAATCCTTTAATGATGTATTACCAAAGCAATCAATACAGAGACATATCATATCAAGGTAATGCCTTATTACAAGATTCTATTTGTAAAACAAATCCAAGTGAAAATCATGTAAGATTTATTCCAGAATATCATTATAGCAAGCATAGAAAAATGGCGATCTCTAATCACTGCTCCAAGTCTTCTTCGCAACAGCATACCATACAGAATCTTTATATAAATGAAAATAAGAATGCAATTTTAAGTGAATCTTCAATTCATAGTTGGTACACTGGACCATGGATTAATGAATATTCTAAGAGATATCTGTATGATACATACAGTGATGTCTCAAATGAATCATTAAACTTTGAGAAAGCACAGAAAGCAAATAAATGTAATAAGTATGAGAAATCATTTATCCAGTCCTCAAATCTTCAAGCTTATTATAGAACTCCTACGCAAGAGACACCTTACAAATGTAATGAATGTGGAAAATTCTTTACCTGTTCCTCAAGTCTAAAATTTTGCCATGAAAACTGTACAGGAAAAAGACCTCATAAATCTAATCATTGTGGAAAATCATTTGCACAGTCTTCAAAACTACAATTTCAATACAGAATCGACACAGGAGAAAAACCTTACAAATGTAATGAATGTGGCAAATCTTTTACACAGAACAAAGTGCTTAAAGTTCACTATAGAATCCACACAGGAGAGAAACTTTACAAATGTAATGAATGTGGTATATCTTTTACACAGAATTCAGAGCTTAAAGTTCACTACAGAATTCATACAGGAGAGAAACCTTACAAATGCAATGAATGTGGTAAATCTTTTAAACAGAACAAAGTGCTTAAAGTTCACTACAGAATCCATACAGGAGAGAAACCTTACAAATGTAATGAATGTGGAAAATCTTTTACACAATCCTCAAAGCTTCAAATTCACTACAGAATCCACACAGGAGAGAAACCATACAAATGTAATGAATGTGGGAAATCTTTTACACAGAACTCAGAGCTTAAAGTTCACTACAGAATCCATACAGG
>NW_018392321.1:0-17562 GCF_900095145.1 Mus pahari | reverse complement strand
AACCTTACAAATGTAATGAATGTGGCAAATCTTTTACACAGAACAAAGTGCTTAAAGTTCACTACAGAATTCATACAGGAGAGAAACCTTACAAACGTAATTAATGTGGCAAATCTTTTACATAATCCTCAAAACTTCAAGTTCACTACAGAATCTGTACAGGACAGAAGACTTACCAATGTAATGAATGTAGCAAATCTTTAGTATGGAACACAGAACTTAAAGTTCACTACCGAATCCATACAGGAGAGAAACTGTACAAATTATTTGATTGCACTAAATCTTTTACAAAGAACTCAGAGCTTAAAGTTCACTAAAGAATCCTTACAGGGGACAATCCTTATAAATATAATGATTGCTGCAAATCCTTTACACAACATTCAGATCATAAAGTTCACCACAGAATCTGTACTGGAGAGAAACTTTACAAATGTAATGAAGGTGGCATATCATTTACTAACTCTCCAAGTCCCTATGTTCAGTACAGAATCCACACAAGAGATAAACCTTACAAATGTTGAATTTGTGGCAAATGTTTTACATGGTCCTCCACTTTCCAAGTTCATCAAAGAACCCATACTGGAAAACAACTGTGCAAGTGTAGTGCCTTTGGGGAATACTTTTCCCTGTCCTCAAATCTTAAATACCACCCCAGAATACAAACTAGAGACAACCTTACTAATGTAAAGAATGTGGAAAATCCTTGACATGTAAATAATGCCCTCAAACACAACCCAGCGTGCATACTGGAGAGAAACATTACAAATATAAAGGACATGGCAAATATTTTAGCACAACCTCAAAGCTTGGAGCACAGAGATCCATGCATGAAGCTCAGTTAATAGGAAATTATTGTTCCAGCATTTATAAGGAAACATAATTGAAAATGAGAAAATTGTTGTCAGAAGTTAAATAATATTGAAACCCTGTTATCAGAGAATTCTCATAAAGAAACTCTATATTGATAGTATTTAAATCACTTTACCCCCAAATTCAACTTATATTCATATTAAGTACTTATTTCAAAAATAAAATATGAAAATCTCTTTCAGCCAGCATTAATCATCTGACATTATTGATTGTTAATTGCATATAATTCATTTTGAATCATTAAAGAAACAGTATTCTAAAGTGTAAGGATTTTAACCAGAATAATAGTAATAACTATGCTAAACAAGTTGCATGATGTTTATACTTTACTATGGGAGATTGTTAGTATTTAGGAGATATATCCTCTTTGAAGATTGTGTTCTTAGTCTTTGAACTTTTTAAAGAGTAATTTTTAATCTCTAATCCCTCCTTTTTACAATTATCAATAAATACAGTAGAACTGTCTATTACTATTGCCTTGGTGTGTTTAATGTCCATTTTATGCTAGGCTGATTTCATTCATATCTTCCTACTCCTGATTGATACTGCCAACAGAAATATGTTACAAAAAATAAATTGGATTGCTTTTGACAAATTATAAGACAGTTTTGAAGAGTATATGTATTGAGCAGAGAAAACCATGAGGTTTCCTGAGTACATATGTGTGTGTTTTATGCATAAAATCAGGAACATAGCTTCTGTTCCAGGCCAAAATTCTAAGTGGACACAATGGGTGGGGAAATATTGAAGCTTTAAGACTACAAATCATCCTCTGTTCAAAATGTTGATGTTCATAGTGCATTCTTCATGTTGTGCACAATCGAATCCTCACTTTTTTTTTTTCAAATCACAGGAGGTCACAAATGTATGATGAAAAGGGCAAGGCCCTCTTTTACTTCTTGAAAATGACAATATATTTAGTACTTGAGTCTTTGTTTGCCACTTTGGATTTCGAGCAAACAGTACAAGGATATTTAGGGCATTTGCATTACATTGTGTGTGTGTGTGTGTGTTAGTGTGTTTGTGTGTGTGTGTTTGTGTGTGTGTGTGTGTGTGAATAGAGCAGTGATTAGCAGGACTGTGCGAGTATCTATGGAGTAGAATAGTGAGTCCTTTGTCCATATACCAATGAGAGATACACATCTGTGTCATGTGTTACTTTCTGAGAATTCTGCACATAGATTTCCATAGTTGATTTGCTACTTTTCAGTCTTGCAAACTTGAATGCATTTTCCCATTTCACTGCAGCATTTTTAATCAATTGCTTCGGTTATATTTTATTTTGTGACTGAAGCAGTAGCACTTCTTAAAGTCATTGGATATTCTAGGGCTATTTTTGAATGGGTCATTTTTTCCATTTCATTTATGATTTCATCATATATTCTAGACATTTATTCCTCTGTCAAAAAAAAGAGCTGACAAAAATCCTCTCTTATTCTATGGAATTTCCTCTATACTTGGTTTTTGTTTAGCTATGCTGAAGCCATTTAGTATTGTAAATTCCAACTTGTCACTTGTTAGCCTTAATTCTTGTAAAAAAAAGGGAGTTCTATTCAGAGGATAATTTAATGAGATAGATAATAGATAATAGATAGATGACAAAGTTATAGATTTTTATATAGATATAGAATAATACATTTGTATATATAGAGCTTCTTAGGTAAGTATATATATATTTATACATATAATATATATCTATATACTTGCACATAAATATATAACATATGAATATATTTACTGAAGTGTATACTGTTCGCAATAACTAAGATCAACAATTGACAACTGTGAATTTAACCATGTATATAACCATATATATTCTATCTACCTATCTATCCTTCTATGTTTATATATGTATATATATATATATATATATATATATATATCATCTATATAACTTATAAATTTCTATGTATTTATATCTATCTACCATTTACCTGTAGTTATATTCATGTAGACTAAGATATAAATTATGTAAATATAGATGATATAGATATTATTGTATTTATAGATATGATATAGGGCATAGTGTATCATTTATTACAAGTGTTTCTCTGTTTTTGGTTTCAGGTTTGTACATTTAATTCCATAGTCTTGCTAAAGGTGAAAATCAGTGATGCATTTTCTGTCATTTCTACAAGGTATTTATTTGAGTTTTGGAGCTATTATATAATGAGATGTCATCTGCAAATAGGGATAGCTTCAATGGTTCTTTTCTTATTTGTAGAACTTTAATTTCCTTCCTTTTCTAGATAGAATATAGAGTATAATATTAAATAGATATTGGTATAATAGGCATCACTGATTCATTCCTTAAATGTATGTGATTGTTTCCAGTTTTCTTAATATAGGATGATATTGGATATAGAATTTACATCTACAGATTTTATTTTTAAAATTTATTTATTTATTTATATATTTACATCCTAAACACAGTCCCCACTCATAGTACCACTATCACAGAATCCTTCTACCCATTCTTCCTCCACTTCTTCACTGAGAGGCTGAGTCCCTGTGTATCTCCACAGCCTGCCCCATCAAGTATTTGCTTCTTTAGGGGCATCCTCACCCACTGTAGCCAGACAAGGCAGCCCTATTTCCTGGGATGTTTTTCAGTTCATGGACACCCTTTCCTTTCCTCTGAGAGCTGCCAAGGGTCCAGGTTATTTGATTCTGTTTGAGTTCCTATCCCATTACATTCCTCAACACTTTCATAAGAGTCCCTGACCTTTATCCAATGTTTAACTGTGAATGTCTGCATCTGTTTAATTGAGCTACGGGATGGAGCTCTTCAGATGACAGTTTTGCTAGGCTTCTGTCTGCAAGAATATGATCATATCATTAACAGTGTCAAGGACTAATTCTTGGCCAGGGCATTCTTCTAAAGTTGAGCAAGTTATTTTTTGGCCATTCTTTCAGTCTCTATTACATCTTTGTCCCTGCATTCCTTGAAGATAGGGCAAGCCTTGGTTTGCCCAAGTTTTGTTGTTACTTGTTCTCATTCATCCACTGGGAGTCCTGTCTCTCTACAGGTGTTTGCCTCTTCTGTGTTATCTGCCTTATCAGTGAGATCATACCATGCATGTTCTTTTTGGGTGTGGTTTACATCATTCAACATGATATATTTTAATCGCATCTATTTGACTGCTAAATACAAGATGTCCTTGTTTTTAACAGCCGAACAGCATTCCATTGTGTAAATGAACAACATTTTCTGTATTGATTCTTTAGATGAGGGACATCTGGGTTGCTTCCAGTTTCTTATTATTAAGAATAAAGCTTTTATGAACATAACATAGATCCTAGTGTTATGGTGAAGCATCTTTTGTGCATATGCCCAGTAGCAGTATAGTTAGATACTTTAGTCCTTCTTATTAGGAGAACAAAATAGGAGCAAATATGCAGATAAAGTGTAGAGCAGAGCCTAAAGGAAAGGCCACCCAGGGACCATCCCACCTTGGGATTCATCCCATATAGAGTTACCAGACCAAGACACAATTGTGGATACCAAGAAGCACATGGTGAAAGGACCCTTATATGCCTGTGTCCAGAGAGGCCCTCCCAGAGCCTTATAAATACAGAGGCAGATGTTAGCAGCCAACCATTGGACTGAGTGCAAGGTCCTTAGTAGAGGAGTTAGAAAAGGGACTGAAGGAGTTGGAGGGATTTACAACCCCATAGCAAGAACAACAATATCAACCAGCCAGACCCCACAGAACTCCTAGGGACTAAGTCATCAACAAATGAGTAGACAAAACTCCAGCTGCATATATAGCAGAGTGTGGCCTTGTCATGCATCAATGAAAGGATAGGTCCTTGTTCACATGAAGGCTCAATAGATGCCCCAGGTTAGGGGAATAGAGGGCAGGGAGTGGGGAGTGAGTGAGTGGGTAGAGCACCACCCTCATAGAATCAGAGGGAGGGAGGATGTGATAGGGTGTTTCTGGGAGGGAGGTAAAAGAGGGAAGGGGATAACATTTGAAATGTAAATAAAGAAAACATCCAATAAAACAAAGTAGAAGAAAAAAATATCAAAGACATTCTGAGTTTTGCAGGCAAATGAATGGAACTAGAAAATATCTTCCTGAGGGAGGTAACACAGACCCTAAAGACCATATATTATATGTACTCACTAATAAGTGTATATTAACCAAAAAATAAAAGTATGGAATACCTAAGATACAGTCCACAGAATTCAAAAAGCTCAACAAGCTGAAGTGCCCAAATGAGGATGCCTCATTCTCACTTGGGAGAGAGAAGAAAGGAATCACAAGTGGGGAGGCAGGGAAGGACCTCAGAGGGAAAGTGGATAGGGTGGAGTTGAGGGGGAGAGGGGAACATTATCTGGTATTTGATGAGGGAAAAGGACTGAAACCCCGATGGCCAGAAAAAAGAATGTAAACAGACAACTTCAGGAAATAGGAGGTTGTGGGGAACCACCCAGAATTCACCAGAGACATATGAGGTGAGGGACGCCCAGGACTCAAAGGGACCTTAGATGAAATGACAGACAATAGGGAATAGCAACTTATAGAGCCCACCTCCAGCAGAAAAACAGGGCATAAAGTGAGGGATGGGGTTGCCATTCCACAGTCAAAAACTCTGACCCATAATTGTTCCTATCTGAAAGAATGACATGGAGGGTAATGGAGAGGAACCTGAGGAAAAGAAGGTCCAGCAACAGACCCAAAGTTGGATTCAGCTCAAGGGGAGTTCCCAAGGCCTGACATTATTAGTGAGACTATGGAAGGCTCACAAAAAGTGACCTATCATGACTTCTCTCTGAAAGACGCAACGAGCAGCTGAAACAATCAGATACAGATATTTTCACCCAACCAATGGACAGAAGCAGCTGTTCTTGAATTATGGGAGGCTGGAAGAAGCTGAGGAGAAGGGTGATCCTGTAGGAGTAACAGCAGTCTCAATTAATCCAGACCACTGAGATCTCTCCAATACTGGACTACCAAACAGACAGCATACACCACCTGATATGAGGCACCCAACACACATAGAGTTGAGGACTTCTGGGTCGTGCTTTTTTCAGAGATGATGCACCTAACCCTGAAGACCCTGAAGAGACTGGAGGCCCCAGGGAGTTTAAAAGTCAGGTGGGATGGGAGCATCCTTGTGGAGATGGTATGGGGTATGGAGGAAGATTGGGATGTTGAGCAGATGGAAAGTGGACTGGGGGTTGGGGAATGGAATATGGAGTGTAAGAAATAAATAAAAATAATAAAAAAAAATGTAATATAACATTTACTAAAGATCTCCCAACTAATATATCCCACGGCCAGATGGTTTTAGTTCTTCATGGTTATGAAGTATGGAGACAACCTATTATTCAGCCAGTTAACTTCCTTCCTGGGTATTCTTTTCCACACAAGTTATGTAATTCCTGGTTCACCACAAAGAAAGCATATGCATTCACATACCCCATCAAATCAATCAGTATGAACAAACAAGGGTCAACTCTTCATTAATGAAAACCCCCCATGAAGGCCTTCATCTTAATGAACAGAGCCTAAATCTCCCGAAGAAAAGGGCTTATTCATCCACTTTCTACTGTTGGTATTCACTTAGAATCAGACCAGTTTTGTCCCTCCCAGGCTCTGCCTTCTTCCTTCTTCCTGGTATGTGGATGACCTAAAGGTAAGTGAGGACCAACAACCATAACGTTTGTCACAGACCACAAGGAAAACAGACTGTAGACCACCATTGAAGACTTCATTCTGCCTCTGCTGTGCTTAATGCTGGCTGCACTCCAGTCATCCTCAGCACTGAGGCATAACACTGGGCATTGTTTGCTACTAAGAAATACAGGAATAATTTCCTCCATTTCAAGGTATTATGGTCATTTCTGACCTGGTAGAAAACTTCAATGATTTTCTTTATTAATAATATCCTTCGTTCTTGAATATCTCATGCATATAGAGAATGAAATATGATCATATCCATCAATTCCTTTTCCCCTCAAGCTTCTCCTGCACATGCCCTGACATGTTCTCCTCTAAACCATGTTTTCTTAATCAGTGATATTCATAGGTGCATGTTTGTGGGGCACCTACTGGAGCACCTAAAACTACCAGTGGCCAGAATTTTGAAGAAGAATGAATCAATAATTGCAGTACCTGTAACCTAACAATAGTGATTCTTTATGAGCAGAGGGCCATCCCCATCTATGCAGGAATTTAGTGGTCTTGATCTTGTGTAAGTTCGGTACAGATAACCACAGCTCCCGGGAGTTTGTCACTGGGATAGCTATGTCATGTCTGCAAGTCAGCATTTCACAGAGGTTTTGTGCAACAGCTTACTCTTAAATTCTTTCTACTTCTTTCATGATATTCTCTGTGTCTTGGAGGTTGAGTTTGGGGAAGATGTTTATGACAATGGCCCCATAGGGTTGAGCACATATTCTGTTTTCACTGGGACTATGACCCATCCTGCTGGCTGTTCCTGACTATTTCCCGCTAAGAACAAAACTTCTTGATCTTCTGTCTCAGCTATGAACTTTGTCTGTATAATTCCTTCCATGGGAATTTTGTTCCCCATTCTAAGAAGGAGTGAAGTATCCACACTTTGTTCTTCCTTCTTCTTGAATTTCATGTGTTTTGCAAATTGTATCTTGGGTATTCTAAGTTTCTGGGCTAATATCCACTTATCAGTGAATGCATATCATGAGAGTTCTTTTGTGATTGGGTTACCTCACTCAGAATGATATCCTCCAGATCCATCCATTTGCCTAAGAATTTCATAAATTCATTGTTTAAATAGCTGAGTAGTACTCCATTGTATAAATATGCCACATTTTCTGTATCCATTCCTCTGTTGAGGGTCATATGGGTTCTTTCCAGTTTCTGGTGATTATAAATAAGGCTGCTATGAACATAGCATGTGTCCCCACCAGGGGATCCATCCCATAAACAACCTTCAAATCCAGATACTATTGCATATGCCAACAAGATTGTGCTGTCAGGACCCTATATAGCTATCTCTTATGGGGCTATGCCAGTGCCTGGAAAATATAGAAGTGGATGGTCACAGTCATCTATTGATGGAACACAGGATCACCAATGAAGGAGCTAGAGAAAGTGCCCAAGTAGCTAAAGGTGTCTGCAATCCTTAGGAGGAATAACAATATGAACTAACTTTTACTTCCCAGAGTTTATGTCTCTAGTTGCATAAGTAGCAGAAGATGGCCTAGTTTGCCATCATTGGGAGCAGAGACCCTTGTTCTTGCTAAGATTGTTTGCCCCAGTACAGGGGAATGCCAGGGCCAGGAAGCAGGAGTGGGTGGGTTGGGGACAAGGGAAGGGGGAGGATATAGGGTACTTTTGGAGAGAAAACTAGGAAAGGTGATAGCAATTGAAATGTAAATGAAGAAGATATGTAATAAAAAATTAAATACAAAAAGAAAAAAAAACTTCTTGACCAAGACTGAGTGTATCCCAGTATTGTAGGTTGAATATGCTTGGCCTAGGGAGTGACATATTAGGAGGTATGGCCTTGTTGGAGAAGGTGTGCTCTGGTTGGAGCAAATGTGTCAGTGTGGTAGTGGACTTTGAGATTCTTCCCTTTGCCATGTGGAAGCCAATCTTTTCCTGTCTGCCTTTCTCCACATCCTTGCCAGCATCTGCTATCCCTGGAGTTTTTGATCTTAGCCATTCTGACTGGTGCAAGGGCTGGTGAGATGGCTCAGTGGGTAAGAGCAATGACTGCTCTTCCAAAGGTCCTAAGTTCAAATCCCAGTAACCACATGGTGGCTCAAAACCTCCTGTAATGAGATCTGACATCCTCTTCTGACAGCTACAATGTACTTATGTGTTTATGTTTTTATGTTGATACCCTTGAACTAGAATTTTTCGTCGGGTGATAAACATGGATCACTTACTTCTACACGCAGACATACAGTTAAACCAGAACCAAATGTTGAAGAAGCTCTCCAGTTTTCTTTGCATGATTTTGCCTTCTTTGTCAGAAATCAAATGTCTGTAGGTATCTGGGTTTACTTTTGGTTTTATTTCTTTGATTCCATAGTTAAGCCTATCTGTTTTTATATGGCTACTATGCAGATTTTATTTCTATTGCTCTGTAGTGCAGATTGAAATCGAGCAGGTGATACTTCCAGAATTTCATTTTATTCTGCAGGATTATTTTATCTGTCATGTACTTTTGTTTTGTTTTGTTTTTTGCTTGTTTGTTTGTTTGTTTTTGATTTTCTGTACGAAGTTGTGAATTACTCTTTCAAAGTCTATAAAGAATTATGTCAGAATTTTGGTGGAAATCGCTTTGAATTTGTAGACTGATTTTGGTAAGATAGCCATTTTCATTATGTTACTCCTATCCATCCATGGATGGCATACATTACAACTTTTAAAAGTTAAAAATATTTCCAACAATTTAACATTCCAAGTAGCTTTTAGAAATTTAGAGTTCTTGTGGCTGCTGCTTGATAAAAACTATGTTAAACACCTTAATTGAGCAAGAAAATGTGTGACCTAGAAACAATATTTCTAAGTAAAACCTAAACGTAGTTAGGTCCATCTATGTTCTACAGTAGTTTCTGGCTTCTTTTTGTTGTTGTTCTTTTTTGTTTTGTTTTGTTTTGTCTTGTCTTGTTTTGTTTTTCAGGACAGGGTTTCTCTGTGTAGTCCTGGAACTCACTCTGTAGACCAGGCTGGCCTCAAACTCAGAAATGGGCATGTCTCTGCCTCCCAAGTGCTGGGATTAAAGGCGTGCGCCACCACTGCCCAGCTTGTCTGGCTTCTTAAAGTCACCTATGAACTTCTAGACCCAAAGAAACCATGCACTCACACGTCTCTGCATAGCAAGTAATAAGACTACCAGTGCTAAACAGTGAAATCCCATCTCCAAACGCACAACCAACAACTGGGGAATGAAAAGTATATTTAAGCTGAATGAGCAGTCTAGAAAAAGCTGTACCACTGACAACATATAGATATGTATTACTCAAGAGATTTCTCCAAATCCTGATGTTACTTATTATGGAGAGGGGTCTACAAATGTTTCTTCAAGGCTCATTATTCCTATGAGTGTTCTTGAACCTTCTTACTCTCTCTCCTCAAGGAAAGCTAGTATAAAGGATATCATAAACATCTTCTGTGGGTGATCACAGTTTCTCTGGTTCAAATAATGGCAATGGTCAAGTCCAAACCAGTACTAAGTTACACATCTGACTTCCTGGTTCAGCTTGAGTGCAGATCTGCAATTTTGCCACTCAGAAGTCATTAAAGAAGGATCAGCAAGTCAAATCCATCCACTTCTGTAGTGCTTTGAAACTAGGTTGGCCTATGGAATCCTGATCTCACAAAAGCAAAAACACACAAACCATCTAAATGTAAGCTCCACACAGTAAGCAAATAAACACTGTTTTTCTTTAATCTAGTATATGTTCTTCATTAGAACACCTCTAAGTAACTAACACACACTTTAAAACATAGCAGAAATCTAACAATTTAACAAAATGCATAAATATATTAAGGGACAAATTTACCCAAATTAACAAATAGTGATATCTAAATTGTATTGTGTCTATTAAATAAAAACATAATCATTAAACACTTTTCCCCAAAGCCATCTTCAAGATACATCATTACTTGATGACTAAAATTTAAGAAATAAAAAAGAAACTCTTCCAAAATATACGTTTTCCAATATACAAGAATGTCTTTTAAAGCTTCCAAATAAGTGTTAAAGACCAGTGTTTTCCCCATGTCATAAACACAAAAAAGGTGGGTATGATTGCACATACTGTTAATCAAAACATCTGAGAGGCAGAGGAAGGCAGACTTCTGTGAGCTTGATATCAGTCTGGTTAACATAGTGAGTTCAAGGCCAGCAAAGGCTATCTAGGAAGACCTTGCCTCAAGAAAACAAACAAACAAGCAAATAAATAAAAAATAATTATGTTTTAAGAGAATTTTATGGATCAAATCCATAATTATAACATGTAAGAGAGTTCATGGGTAGCCTAAGCTACAGAGTGAGTTCCACTTAAAGACAAGTGTAAGACTCTGTCTCACAAAACAATTTAAAACCATTTAAATGAGGGTACCAAAAGGGGAAGGAAAGAAAATACTGGCCATTGTGATTCAAATATAATTACAAGGATCATTTACACATATTACTCAAACCAATAGACAGAGGGAAGAAATGTCACAAACCACTTGTAGGGATGTACTGTGATAGCACCCATGAAATTACAGCATCTTTGCTCACTTTTAGATGGAACACTCTCATGAGGCTGGAACAGAAGTCCTTCAAAGGAAGCTATGGTACTGACTGTCTGCAGCTTTTGGAGGAGAGAAAGTCCTATCTTCAGTGCTGTGGCATCTTCTGAGTTACTCTGACACGAATTGACCCTCCACACCATGCACCTGTGAGTGGCCATGATTAAATCCAGTGGGTCACAACTCAAAACCAAAACCAAAAAAGACATAAAATAGGGATGAGGACTTTGCTGGCATAGGGTTGATGGGGTAGGGAGGTAGAATAAGTATGACTAAAACATGTAAAAGCATGTGGGAAACTATCAAAGACTAAATTATTTTCATATAATCACATATTCCAAGCAGACAAATCTACATAAAATAGATACTAAGTATAACAAGAACAAATGTTATATCTCCAAGTGTAGACAAGAACAAATGTTATATCTCCAAATGTAGTTTATTTATCATTCAAAGAATAGTGAATACATTTGTCTATATCTATAGACATATATTGGAATAGTAGGTTGATTCGATTTCAATTTGTCTAAACAAGTATATCCAGTTCCCAACTTGGGAACATGATTTGTCAATCCATAGGTTTTCAGTAGCAGATTCACAGTACCACTCATGAAACCTCTTATGTGTAGTGAGCCTCAGGACAATCAGAAAGTCATTTTTACTTCCATAAATGTAATATTATTAATGTACAATCCCTTGACTACATCTTGGCTGAGAGGCTGTTATTGTAGCCCTTATGGTTCATAGCTAAATAAGAATGTTGGTAGATCTCTCACTCTGTGGGCTATATGTAACCATCTATCTTTGTGTCCAATCCAGGAGCTAGAAAGCCTCTAGGTGTGTTCCAAATTGATTTCTCTTTTTTCTGTAACCAAGGTGTTCAGCAATATTCTTATAATATTGATCTGGTGAGAAACCAAAAGCAAAAGCAATATTCTATGTTGCTTTTGGAATCTCTGGGTCTTTCTGACCAACATCTGGCCCTAGGACTTTTCTTTGATGGCTTTTGCCTTCGGAATCTGTCACTATAAACCAACAAAAGTGCCTTTATTCACCTATAGCTGTCAGTATTGAGAGTTCACAGGTTTTCTCCTGTCAACACCCAGTCTTGTGTAGGGAAAAGTTTCATGAGACATTAGCCTCTACTTGGAAACCCTTAGCTATTAATAAATTCAAGGAGAAGGTGTTAACATTGTTTCCATTTGGATCCCTACAAGAATCTAAAGCAGATTCAGTGGATAAGTTTTCTCTACCCAATGTCTGCATGGATATAAGAATTGACCTAACTGGGGCAGTGAGCAAATGCAGAAGACACATGGATGGATACGGAAAATCAAAGATCAGGTGTTTTGGGCTCTCTGATACAAGAACCATTTGTAAAGAAAAAAATAGTGTTTTTCTACAGAGTTTCTCTAGGTATACAAACCATGTTTATGACCAAACCCCATGACCTACAGTAGAAGGCCAACACGAAATGAATTCAATAGCATTTTTGGGAGTTTTTTGTCTAACAATGTCTCCGATATCAGATTTTTTTTTTTCGTTATTCCTTTCAAGTCCTTTGATTATTATAGTTTCTACTTTTGTGGATATGGGGTTTCTGTGTGTGCAAATGTGTATGTTCCCGTATCTATTTTTGTTTTTAAAGCTTTCTCATTGTGTTCTGTTCCTTCGTTTTGTCCATTTTGGAATTTTTAATTTTTATGTAATTTTCTTTTCTTTTTAAAAATTTTTTTCCCAATTTTTATTAGATATTTTCTTCATTTTCATTTCAAATGCTATCCCAAAAGTCCCCTATACCCTCTCTCTGCCCTGCTCCTCTACCCACCCATTCCCACTTCTTGGCACTGGTGTTCCCCTGTACTGGGGCATATAAAGTTTGCAAGACCAAGAGGCCTCTCTTCCCAATGATGGCCGACTAGGCCATCTTCTGCTACATATGCAGCTAGAGACACAAGCTCTGGGGGTACTGGTTAGTTCACATTTTTGTTCCACCTATAGGGTTGCAGTCCCCTTCAGCTCCTTGGGTACTTTCTCTAGCTCCTCCATTGGCGGCCCTGTGTTCCATCCAATAGATAAATATGAGCATCCACTTCTGTATTTGCCAGTCAGTGACATAGCCTCACAAGAGAGAATTATATCAGGGTCCTGTTAGCAAAGTCTTTCTGCCATATGCAGTAGTGTCTGGGTTTGGTGGTTGTATATGGGATGCATCCCCAGGTGGGGCAGTATCTGAATGATCTTTCCTTCTGTCTTAGCTCTGAACTTTGTCTCTGTAACTCCTTCCATGGGTATTTTGTTCCCCATTCTAAGAAGGAGTAAAGTATTCACACTTTGGTCTTCCTTCTTCTTGAGTTTCATGTGATTTGGAAATTGTATCTTAGATTTTCTAAGTTTCTGCACTAATAACCGCTAATCAGTGAGTGCATATGATGTGAGTTTATTTGTGATTGGGTTAACTCACTCAGGATGATATCCTAGGGATGGCTTAGAGGTTAAGAGTACTGACTGCTTTTCCAGAGGTCCTGAGTTCAATACCCAGCAACCAGATTGTGGCTGACAAGCTTCTATAATGAGATCTGATGCCCTCTTCTGGTGTTTCTGAGGGCAATTACAGTGTACTTATATATAATAAATAAATCTTGTAAAAATATTTTTTTTCTTTTAGTTTCAGTTTGTACCCTAAAGAGAGAGGAAAGGAATGGATATTGATTTTAGAAGCTGAGGGAAGTAGGAAGGAACTGAGAAGTGTGGGTGGGAAACCATAATGTAAATGTATACTATTACAGAATTTATTTTCAATAAAAATATATTTGAAAAAAAAACTTCTTTGAAAGTAAAGTCAGTTTTAAATGCTCAGCACATTGATGAGCACATATAATGTATTCAGTAAATCTCTGTTATAATATTTAAAAGAGAGAAAGGAATGTGCTACTTTTACAGATGAACTGAGTTTAGTTTCTGGCACCCAGTTGGTTCACATCCTCCTAAAACTACAACTTCAGGATAACCAGCAAACTATTTTAGCCTGTGCAGGTACTCATCCATTCAATGCACATGAACATACAGACATACAACAGATCTGTAAATAAAAATTAAAATAAAATATTATTTGATTTAAATGTGTAAGTTAAAACAATACAATTTCTATAAAAAAATCACACACACACAAAAAAAACCCTCTCAGATACTGCTGGGAGAAAGCTGGTCTCCCATGACTACAGACAAGCATTTCCTGTGCCACAGTGCTCCATACCCAAATAACATCAGGAGAGAGCTGGTAACCCAGGAGTGTGTGCACACCTATGAGGACAGTTAAGACCACCACATCTGCTCAGAGGGACATGCCAAGAGCCCCTAGGACACAGGAACAAAGGAGCAGCTTTACAAGGTCCTCCTTGTTTCATCTGTGTTCAGAACTGACCCTATGCCACAGTGCTCCATACCAAAATTTCACTCAGATATAGCTGGTCTCCCAGGAGTGCTAACTCAAATGTTTATAGGAGGGATAAGCCACAGTAAAGGCAACAAAACTAGCTAAGAGTAGAAAGAACCAGATGGAGTGAGGCAAGTGAAACAACAACAACAACAACAACAACAACAACAAACAGAAATCAAGGCTATTGGCATCATCAGAAACCCATTCTCCCACCACAGTGAGCCCTGGATACCCAAACACGTAGAAAAGTAAGACTATGCTTTAAAAGCACATCTTATGATGATGATTGAGGACTTTAAGAAAGACATAATTAACTGCCTAAAGAACTACACTAGAACAGAGCTAAACAGGTAGAAAACATTAAAGAGGAAACACAAAAATTCCTTAAAGAATTAAGGAGAACAGAAATAGGTGAAGAAATTGAAAAATAAAATCCAGGACTGAAAATGAAAAGAAAAACAATAAAGAAATCACAAAGGGAGACAATTTGGAGATATAAAACCTATCAAAGAGATCAGGAGTCACATATGCAAATATCAAAAAAATAAGAATACAAGATATAGAAGAGAGAACCACCAGTGCAAAAGATATGTTGACACAACAGTCAAAGAGTCAAAGAAAATGAAAAATGCAAAATGCTCCTAACCCCAAACATCCAGGAAATCCAGGATACAATGAGAAGACCAAACCCAAGGATAAAAGGTATAGAAGAGAGAGCAGATTCCCAACTTAAAGGGCCAGTAAATATATTCAACACAATTATAGAAGAAAACTTCACTAACCTAAAAAAAAGAATGTCCATAAAAATAAAAGAAGCCTATAGAACTCTAAATAGAGTGGACCAGAAAAGAAATTGCACCTGCCACATAATTGTCAAAAAACCCAAATGCACAAATCAAATAAAGAATATTAAAAGAAGTAAGAGAAATAGGTCAAGTAACTTATGATAGCAGACCTATCAGATTTAAATCAAACTTCTCATCAAAGAATATGAAAGCTAGAAGATCAGGGGCAGATCTCATACAGACACTAAGAGGACACAAATGCCATCCCAGGCTACTATACCTCATAAAATTGCAAAGCTTCTGTAAGGGAAAGGACACTGTCAATAAGACAAAACAGCAACCAGCAGATTGGGAAAAGATCTTTACCAATCCTAAATATGATAGGGGGCTAATATCCAATATGTATAAAGTACACAAGAAGTTGGACTCAAGAAAAGCAAATAACCCAATTAAAAATGGGGTACAGAGCTAAACAAAGAATTCTCAACTGAGGAATACACAATGGCTGAGAAGCACCTAAAAAAGGTTCAACATCCTTAATCATCTGGGAAATGCATGTCAAAACAACCCTGAGATTCCACCTAACACCATTTAGAATGGCTAAGATAAAAACTGAGGTGACAGCGGATTCTGGCAAGGATGTGGTGAAAGAGGAGCACTCCTCCATTGCTGGTGGGATTGCAAGTGGGTACAATCACTCTGAAAATCAGTTTGATGGTTCCTCAGAAAATTGTACTTAGTTCTACTGTATGATCCAGCAATACCACTCCTGGGCATACACCCAGAAGATGCTCCAACTTGTAATAAGGACTCATACTCCACTATGTTCATAGCAGACTTATTTATAATAGGCAGATGTTGGAAAGAACCCAGATGTTTCTAAACACAGTATGGATACAGAAAATATAGTACATTTACACAACGGAGTACATATTAAAAACAAAGAATTTATGAAATCTTTAGACAAATGGATGGATCTGGAGGATAACAATCTAAGTTAGGTAACCCAATCACAAAAGAATACAGATGATATGATAAGTGGATATTAGTCCAGAAGCTCAAAATACCTAAGATAAAATTGGCATAACACATAAAACTCAAGAAGAAGGAAGACCAAAGTGTGGGTACTTTGATCCTTCTTAGAAAGGGGAAAAATACTCATGGAAGGAGTTACAAAGTGTGAAGCAGAGACAGAAGGAATGGCCATCCAGAAACTGCCCCACCTGGGGATCCATCCCATAAACCACCACCAAACTCAGGTACTATTGAAGATGACAAGAACTTGCTGACAGGAGCCTGACATACCTGTCTTCTGAGAGGTTCTGTCAGTTCCTGACAAATAAAGACGTGGATACTCACAGTAATCCATTGGATGGAGCACAGGGTACCCAATGACGGATCTAGAGAAAGTACCCAAGGAGCTAAAGGGGTTTTCAGCCTCAGAGAAGGAACAACAATATGAAGTAACCAGTACACCCAAAGCTCCCTGGGAGAAAGCCACCAACCAAAGAAAACATGTGATTGGACTCATGGCTCTAGCTGCATATGTAGCAGAGCATGGCCTAGTCAGTCATCACAGGGAGGAGATGCCCTTGGTCCTGTGAAGGTTCTATGCCCCAGTATAGGGGAATGGCTGGAACATGAAGCAGGAGTGGGTGTGTTGGTGATTATGGGGAGGGTTTAGGGGGTTTTAGGAGGGTAAAGTAGAAAAGGGGATGACATTTGAAATGTAAATTAAGAAAATATCTAATAAAAAATAAAATAAAGCATAAACACAAAATTTAAAAGAACAGAAAGTTAGCAATAGCCTTGAATTCATTCGAATAAGAGACTTCCTGAAGAGAAGAAACATAGATCAGGCACTAGAAATCTCTGTAAGGCGAAGGACACTGCCAATATGACAAAACAACAGCCTACAGATTGGAAAAAGATCTTCACCAACCTTACATCTGAAAGAGGGCCAATATCCAAAATATATAAAGAAATGAGATATTAGGCACACATAATCCTAATAACTCGATTAAAATTGGAGTAAAGTGATAAACCAAGAATTCTAGAGCATCCACCTTTCCCCGCCCGAGGAGGGGTGTTCGCCCAGAACCAATCCCCACGTCTGACTCGGCATCCTGTGCCTTTCCCCCGCCCGCCCAAGGAGAGGTGGAGAGGTGTTCGCTGGGGAGTCCCCAGGCCTGATCCGGCATCCAGCGCCTTTCCCCACCCGAGG
>NW_018392320.1:27593-30124 GCF_900095145.1 Mus pahari | reverse complement strand
GGTTCTGGATCAGCCTGCGGACAGCCGCCAGGCGAACACCCCTCCTGGGCAGGAGAGGCGCAGGACGATCGGGTCCAGCTGCGGGTCCCCTCTCCAGTGCGCTCTTTCCCCGGCAGTGCAGCGGAGCAAAGATCTCATGTAATTATTTATTCTCTGCCTTGATAGCAAATTAAATACTTCCTAAAGCTGATACATGCTTTGATAATTTGCTTTTATCTGCCAAAATGTCTAGCATCATGATCAGCATTTAGAGAACATAGAATACCTGGTGAAATAGTCTTTCCTGGTAATAAACTATGCAAAATATGTGTACTGAATTAAAAAATACAATGTTTTGGTATAGTTTTCAAAATGATGAAAATGAAACGTCATAATATATATTTGAGTATTTATACTATTCTCAAAGGAGTCAATGACTTTTTTGATTATAGTGTATTTTAAGTATTTTAAGTATTTTAAGTATTGGGAATATGGCATATATAATTCACCAAGTTCAACAAATTTTTGAGCAAGTAGTTCTCTTGGCCAGGAGTATTTAGTACATAGTCATTGGTGAAGAATACTCATGTTAATGGAATCACTCCAGGGCTCATCAAAGAGATTGTAACAGTTTTCAGAATCTTTGAACTTTGGAGTATTCTGATATATTCATCTCAAGAAATGCATGTTAGACTTCTAAAAAAAAACAAAATTCTTCTGTGTAACTAAATATTAAGCAATATGTTAAAGAGCAAAGATAAGCATATTTAAATGTTATAGTTTCTGTGAATCATTTCTAGCAAAAACACTAGTTAAGGTTCCATTAACTTGACCATGTATTCCTTTTAAAACAGTAATTCTTTGATAGTAACCTGCATTATTATAAGGTCTTGAGATCATATTGAATACACATCCCCCATATTACCAGCTTCCTCTTCCATATTCCCCCACCCCAAGATCAATTTTTAAAATATGAGTTTTCCCAATCTTCAGAAGTTCTGGGGGGTCATCTTCTAAAAGCAAGGACAACATACCATTGACCACCATCTCTTCTCCCATAATTGGCAATCAACTGCCTATAGCAGCTCCCCACTTCTGTGTGGGGTCCCCTGACCCCCATTGCTCTTCACATTGATGTGTTGACTGTGTTGATCTTGTAGAAATCTTATACCCACAACCAGTACCTCTGTGATTTCATCCATGACTGTCATGGATGAAAGACATTCTTATTTAGTAATCATTCTCAGCTCTCTCTCTCTTACAATGTTTAATTGTTTTCTATTGATTTATTTCCCAAGACTTCATAGAGAAGGGATTTGATGCTGCCTTGACATTTTTCTAGGGCTCATTACTCATCTTCTCTATACTTTGACCAGTTGTGAGCCTGCATTAGGTACCGCATACTATGTAAAGAAACTACTTATGAGGGATAAGTATTTCAGTATTCTATGGTTATAAGAATACATATTTGTGAGGCACTACCTACTGCCCTGACAAGGCACACAAAGGTAAGTCCTGAGAAGGCAGATTGATATTGTCTCTTTAGTAAAAGAAGTCAGACCTATGACCTCCCTTGGCTTGAGCTTCTGACCCCCTTTACAGTTCTAGATATGAGTTCACTTTTATTTAGTACTCTTAATAATTCCAAGTAAAAATTATTGATTTGCTCCATAATAATTATGCCACTACTTCCCATATAAGCAACTCATTACTGTAGTTTTTGGGTTCACATAGAGGTTACTGTTACTATTTTGTTTTCTTTTTCTTTCGGCAGCCTTAGGGCCCTGTGACAGCTAACCATCAAGGAGGATATTTTTACCCAGTACCAATTTGATTTCTACATGTCTCTTGTGACTAATGGGTATAACTTCTTCAGCAATCCTTTACCATAAAGCTCTAGTAGGGAACTGGGAGCAAAAGCATGTGTTGTTTTGGTGTTTTCTAATTCCCCTGACCACCATCTAAAATGAGTTTTTGTATGTTTTTTATGGTTTCTGGTAACAGAATTATCTGTTCCCCGATCCAGGTAGGACAAATCTAATTAAGTTTTCTATGTGTATGTCTGTGTCTGTGTCTGTGTGTATGTACCCTTTTGAATAGTAGTTTTTCATGTGGCCTTCTCAAATATCCTGGTCTTATTTATACCTTCCTATATGTAAACATCCTGTCTAGAATAATTTTAAATATAAGATTTCAAAATAAAATTTTCATAAATTGTGTAGAGCAAATGTGTATAAAGGCCCAATGTAACTGCCCAAGAATAGTGAAAATAATCTGAATATTTTTCTTTTAATTCAATAAAGTAAAAAAGTAATGAGATATATATAATTAAAGTTGCATAGCAAAATGAGGAAGACCCATGAAAAAAGGTTTGTAAAATGGCATTATTTTGATATAAAATATTTTAATATAGCCAGGTGTGGTGGCACACGCCTTTAATTCCAGCACTTGGGAGGCAGAGGCAGGTGGATTACTGAGTTAGAGGCCAGCCTGGTCTACAAAGTGAGTTCCAGGACAGCTAGGGCTATACAGAGAAACCCTGTCTCGAAAAA
>NW_018392320.1:9688-27107 GCF_900095145.1 Mus pahari | reverse complement strand
TAGAGGCCCCTTGGTCTTGCAAACTTTATATGACCCAGCACAAGGCAAGGCCTGGGCCAAGTAGTGGGAGTGGGTGGGTAGGGGAGCAGAGGTGGGGGGGAAGGGGTATAGGAAACTTTCGGATAGCATTTGAAATGTAAATAAGGAAAATAATAAATAAAAAAAAAGGAAAAAAAATGTTGCATCCAAATACATTATATTTAAAGTGTTTAAAAAACCCATATCCTAGAAAACTGTTTACTACTACTGACTTATTCAATTTAGACTTTTATTATGTATGAATGAATAGCCAAAAGTCTATGGTAAGGGAACTGTAGGAGTGGCCGCTTACAATTCTAGACCTGTAGAGGTAGGGGCTGGAGGAGTGAAGAGTTCAAGGCTGTGCTGGTTACAGAAGAGTGGTATGATAAGGCAAACAAGCAAGCAGCTTGAAAACTATCAAATTGTCACCCCATGATTGTAAAATTATCTCTGCTTGAAAATAGGAAAATGTTATCATTTTATGAAAATAATTTCAACGTATCTAAGAATATGCTGTTTAAGATAATAACTGCCTGCATAATTACTGTAAATGAAAATAAAATTCAGTAATGAAAGATAAATCATATCAAGCTTACATTAGCTATGTTTAAATTATGTGTTAGGTTTACTAAATTCATGGTTAATAGCAACCAAATTACCAACTTTTCTGAATATAAATTAACTGAGTATTACAGAAGTGACTTCTCGAGTATGACATATGCATATAATTAGGAACTAAAATATTGAATTGTAAAGATATTAATTGACTTCAACATCCACAATATTTTATGTATTTAAAGCTGAGTTATTTGATCAAGTAATTACAAAAAGATGATTTCCTATTTCTAAACCTAATTTTTTTTACTTCCTCAAATAAAATCAATATACATATAGCCCTATCAAGACAATAAATTTGTGGGAATCAGCAGTATAAGTGGTTTTTTTTCCCCCCACAGGTAAAGAACTTGGGAGCTCCTGTGTGTGTGTGTGTGTCTGTGTGTCTGTGTGTGTGTCTGTGTGTTTGTATATGTGTGCACAAGAATGTGTGTGATTGTGTATGAAAGTGTGTGTGTGTGCACAAGAATGTGTATGTGTGTGCAAGTGTGTGTGTGTGTGTGCATGTGCAAGTATGTGTGTTTCTTTTGTCCTCTAGTATGTCTCCCCTTTTATGAGGTCACTGGAGTTAAATTATGGGCATCCAAAATGATAGCTTATATCTTATATACTCCTACCCACTTCCAACATTTCCTATTCTGAACTCTAGAGTCAATTGTTTCTGCCCTCTTAATATTTTCCAAGGAACATTAAATTCTAAGCTTTGAGGCCTTGGTGGAAACACTCAGTGCATACCCACATTACAGTAATGTTTGTTTTAACCTTCAGAATACTAATGAGGTTTTAGGCAGTTTTAGGTAGAGTTTCAACACTTCAGTGGATATTGTGTTCCTTCTATGGTAATCCTGGAATGAAGAGCCAAACCAAATGAGACCAGTGGTATATGCTGTGCAGAGTTCAGATGATCTGTGATGCTTCTGTGTCCATATTGTTTGGGGTCTTGACTTACTATAATTGAGACTATCTAGCAACTTAAGCAAGCATTAAATGTCTGTGAATAACCCACAGGAAACTTTTAAATGATACTTCCTTTGTATTTCTGCAAATATTTCTTCTTCAACATCAACTGCCAATTGGGATGTGATGCACATGGTTGAAATCGGTTGCCATGTCAATCCTTAGACAGAACCAATGCCAGAGACAGAACATCAGAACAAAACCAAACCTTCAGTATGGTTTTGAAATGTGCTGGCTCATTTTACAACAGCTTGACAAAAGGTCATTGGAGAGGAGGGACCTCAATTAAGAAAATAGTTTTATAAGGTGAGACCATAGTCAAGCCTGTGTAGCCTTTCCTTCCTCAGTGAATGATGAAGACTTCCTAGTCCACTGTGGCTTGTGATCCCTAGGCTGTTGTTACTATGGTCTATAAGAAAGCAGGCTGTGCAGCAATGAGGAGCATCCAGCAAGTGTACACCTCTTCTCCATGGGCCTGCATTCCAGGATCCTGGCCTCTGAGTTCTTGCCTTAATTCCCCTCAAGGGATTGTATCTCAGCATATTTAAGACAAATGAACCCTCTTCTTCAAATCTGCTTTTGATAATGATGTTTCATCACAGTATATGAACCCTAATATACTTAGTAAGTGGAAAATAACAAAGTAAGCTGTTCTTCAAAAATGGCATCCCTGTTAAAACCTTAAAGCAGCATTTCTTTCTGTTCTCTCTTATCATCTCCTCCTGCTTGAAGAACTTGGTTCCTGTGTTTAAATTCCTCCTCGATATCTTCTATTGTATTCTTAGGTACTTTCAGGCCAAGTCCACAGGCAAGACCATGTCTGTGTGCACTGAGGTATGTCCATAGTTCCCTTATACATAGTCAAATTTCTTGATATTTTCTTTATGTACAGAATTAAAATTAGATATATCTATTGGACCACAGCCTAAATATCAGACTCTTCTGATCAGATTAATTAGGGTAATTAGTGCTATAATTTATAATAACTTTCTTATTATTCATTATTTTAATATTATAAGTCCCTTATTATTTTGAAGGGATTGACTCCAGAAATAACTTATCTACTGTTAGGTACTATATATATATATATATATATATATATATATATATATATATATATATATATATATATATATATGGAGCTATTTGTTTCTTTTGTATCTAGAACTAAAGCTGTGTCAAAATGGTTGCCCTATCTAATGTCATGTGATTTCTATGGAAGTGACTCAAAGAAAATAGTTAATATGTGTATAGAAGCATATTTTTATCTGCTATATATTGAATGCATGAATGCAGAATTTGTGATTATGGAGCACTATATATACATGCTATACAAAATGGTGTCTCTGTTTTAAATCACATTTAAGAGGACAGAAGGGAAACTTACAGCATTATCATTGAAACCAGTGAAATATATCCAAAAATGTTTCAAGTTCTCTGAAACTAAAACTAAGATAAATTGCCATAATTAAAAGAATTATCAAAGGAACACAAATAGTAACGGTATACACAAAAGTGGAGGTAGGGTATAAAATAGTAGAGAGAGAATTGTTGTCTGAAATGTTTAAAAACAACTGAATACAAGTAGTTAATATACTTTTAAAATATAATAAATCTAACCTAGTTAAAAATATGATAAGACTTCCAGGAAAAATATTTTGAAAAGTTAAAATGATTCTGACCTTTGAATATCAAATACTTTAAGAGTGTCACCAAGTAAGCACAAAATTAACCTGGATTGACATCATTGCCTGGCATTTTCTGAGTTCTGAGGCATGAAAACAGAGATTATAATTCAATAGTGACCCTAAGTAAATTAAGTAGTTTATATTAGTGACATTTAAAAGAGACTGTACTATTGTAACGTTTTCTTCTCACTTAAAGAAACAATTTGAGGTGCAAACTTCTTTTTTACATTTACATCTAAAAAATTTGAAAGATGAAATGTTCTTCTTCTTTGATTCTAGTTGATTCAAGATAATGTTTCCAAGAAACACTGTGTTCTATTTACTCTTTGGTCTTAAAGTGTTCATACATTTTCCTATTTAATTTTTAAAAGTTAGAAAAATTTATTACAATCGATCTATAGTTTGTACTTTAGATATGTACTTTATTCAGTTAAAAAAAACTGTAGAATTGAGGTAAAGAAAATTATATGCTGTTTGAAAATTCAGAGAAAACTTGATATTCTGAATGACCTACTAGTTCGAAAGCATATGAATATTCATAAGGAAAGGAGTGGTCACCAAACACAGCTACAGCACACATGAATAGAACCTGGTAAGACATCTCACAGGTTCTGTTTGTTTTGGTTGTGTAAAATCTGATTTGATTTTGTGGGAGCAAAATGGTGACAAATTAAAGAAACATTCTCAGCTGAATTATTTAATAATTTAGTATATACTTGTTTAGTCTTTAAACTCATTCTGCTATCTTTATAACCCCACCTCCTACTCTGAAATGTAAAGTTGACAAGGGAAAATTTCATAAAACTCTTTCACTATTTCATTGTCTTTTCTCCTAGAATTGGGTATCCTAACTATTCAGGGTTGATTCAGAAACACTGAAAGCTGAGTGTTAAATGACTTCCCCAATGGGGATTTTGGATGTCTAGAATTTGGGGGCAGCCAGAATTACATTTAGTGTCAAGTAACCCCTTATTTACAACGTATAGGGCAATTTACAAGTGGTATAAAAATTATGAGCAAATTAGAATTGAGCATTGAACTATGAAACTAAAAAAACCTGAGTAAAGTTTTCAGTGGTGACCAAATAATATTTATAATAAAGGACATTTATCATATCCTTAATAATACGACCCATCCATTTTTCAATAAAAGGTAATTGGGTATAAATAGTAACCAGAAATCATAAATCAACCACAATTAATCACATTTGTGTACACATAAACACACAGACACACCCAGGGATAGATAGTCACACACATACATACCTATACACACACACACACACACACACACACTTACACAAACACTTTTCCCAGGAACATTCAGAAAATCCTTCTAAATATTCTATTCAAAAATTCCATGATTTCAGACCAAGTCTGTGAAAACCCAAGAAAATGTATTATATCATGTAGGAAATTTATAATAGTTTATAGCAATTGACTATTGTCTTTTAGAGTTTTATAGGTATTATCATAACGTTATGGAAGATGTTTGGAAGTTGCTTTAGGAAGACAACATTGCCATCTGGGACATCCAAGCTCAATGTTCAATAAAAGTTCAATTATTCAAAGCACTTCTTCCTATGAAGTTCCCATTCTTTGATCTTCTTTTAATATTGGACTCTGGTAAAACAATAGATATGAAGGTACAGGAAGACTACTGTCCATTACTAAGTCTAAAATCCATTCTACTTTCTTTTGTTAGGTCTTGCAGGACATCACACCCTGCTGGTTTCACTCAAGCAAATTTCATTTCTTGTTGCAAGTGATTATTCTCTTTTTTTTAGATGTAAGCAATGATTTTTCTGTTTTATAACATGTGCTATTGTTTAAAGTTTATCTTAGGAGAACAAGAAACAGCAGAATAAACTATAATTGCATATTTGACATCCAACCATTATCAACTTCACTGAGGGAGAATGTTTTATCTTGGCAGCTACTGGCTCTTCGGTAATCAGACATGTCTAAAAGAGGAGAGGAGTTATTTAGGATTACGATGAGCACAATTATTTGAATTTATCAAACTCTACGCCAGTGCTTTTGTGTTTGTAAACTATTAACAAGACATAAAATCAATTTAATGGCTCATAATCAGCACTTAAAAGGTAAGTAGAATGGAATAAAATGTAATAGAGTCTCCTCTCCTAGTGCATGATTTATAGTAGGAGTTTAGGGAACTCCTGCTATATGGGAGTTCCAGTTCATATGTTCCAAATGTATTGAGGGCACAATCCTCAGTGCTGGCAAATGGAGCATCTACCCTTGGAGGAGGTACTATGTCATATGAGGTCATGAGTGTGGAGTTCCAGTCATGAAATTAGTGTCTAGGGTGGTTTGAATAAATAGCCCCTGTAGATTCTCAGGGAGTGGCACTATTAGAAGGAAGAGCTTTGCTTATGGAAGTGCACCACTAGTGGATAAGCTATGAGGTCTCAGAAGTTGAAGCTAGGCCCAGTGTTTCTGTTATCTTCCTGCTGCCTATAGATCAAGATGTAGAACTCCCAGCTCTCTCTGCAACTTCACGTCTGCCTGCATGCTGCCCCACCATGCTTCCTGCCATGATGATAATGGAGTAGACCTCTCAAGTTATAAGCCTGCCACAATTAAATGCTTTTGTTTGTTCATTATTTTTATTGGCATGGTCCTGGTGTCTTTTCATGGCAATAGAAAACCTAACTAAGTCAGTGACCTTATGAAAAGAAGATGATGCAGTGTGGTCCAGTTCTCTGTTGGCACAAGCTCAGCTTATGCAATCACAGGACCAAGAAGAGGACCTGACCAAGACCTGGATGGAGCTGACTGGTACTGTGATTGCTAACACTTGACCTCCAGAAGGCTGGAGAATCACTGATGTTCTAGATACTAGGCTATGCAGGCAGACTGACTAGACATAGGTTATGTGAATTTATTTGTTTCTGAGTTAAAGAAAACATGAACAAAATAATTCCATCTACCTCATTTTTTTCCAAGTTAAAAAATTATTAACCCATGCTTTCACTGTTCCACCTATCTGTTCACTTGATTCTCTCAGATGTTAATACAAAGTTCCATAAGTGTAAATCATCCCAGGGAAGAAATCATAGGTACACATCAAATCATTCCTTCCCAATCTCACTTTGTACCGTTATGCAATAGCCCTCTTCTAACTTGATTGATATTTGTAAGATCTCTCAAATGAAAAACAAAACCACACTCATTGAAGCTTGAATAAGAAGCCCACTCTATATTATGACGGAAAATGATTCACCCACGTTTTAACAACTTCACTTCTTTTCCCTTATAATGTTTTCCCTTATGATGTTTTAAGATTGGCGTGTTCCATTTCAGTTTTTCTGAATTTAAAGATCTATTAAAATGGGAGTCAACCTGCTTTTCACACATGCCACTGTCTTTAGTTACTCTTTAAGTCACTTTTATTATTTTAATCTAAATACGTCTATATCAAGCCCATACACCAAGCACAGAAACACCAGGATACCTTTGGAAAATCATTATAATCAAAAAGACTTCAGGATCACCCTCCTACCTATTTCTATTCATAGATAAATGGACAAAATAGCAGCATTCCATCTGGTTTACTCCACCGGGCTTCAAATATGCCATCTGGCCCATTTTCTGTAATAATATTCATGTCGTCCAACTACTCTGCAAAAGAAATACAGAGTCAACCTGGTGTCAGAATTACTTGTTGAAGGGTTACTCATTAAGGGATTTTTTTTCTCGTGTTTTTTCGTTGTGATTTTCAAGTAACAACAAACGTTTCTTCTGCCACATTTTCAGATAGCCTTACCTCCGACAGCTTCTGATGAGACCCTCCAGAGGTCACCAAGCATCTCATGCAAGCATCGGCTGCCCACCACATTTTGGTGATAAAATAATGGCTGATAGTAATTTCCTCAAAACTTTAAATTCCAGTTTTCAAGGAGGAGGCTGACAGATCAGTTCCAGCTTAATTGCTTCAAGTCCTAGGTCATCAGTGTGTATATTTAACAATAGGGTCTTACCTTCAAGTACTAGGAGGAAACCAAAGAACAATAATAGCCTTGTCCTATATCATTTTTAGTCTCTAGACTGCACTGGCCAACAACTTGAAGGGCAATTTTCTATATATAACACTGGAGTTTCTGGATGAGGTGGGTAAGAAAAGACTGGAAAAGAGATGGATAAAGCTTAAATTCCATTGGCAGATTCTAAAAAAAAAAAAAAAAAAAAAAAAATCTTACTTCCAAAATATGAAGAGTGTAGACTTTTCTTTACCTCTTGTCTTCTATCACTTGGACTTAACAGAACATATTGTTCACTGAAAAATATACAGTCATTTTCTATATTGGAAAAACTAAGTGCAGTTTTTCTAAAAAAATAATGGCTAATATTCCTAGAGCTGGGAAACTTTTGTATCAGTTTAGGGGCGATAACAAACATAATACCTATCCACCTAGAGCCACAGACCTTTAAAAAATAAGTTGTACCACAGATATTTCTGTAATAGCAATAAAAACAATTTTTTAAAGTTTTTAAATGAAATTTTCCAAATGCAATGAACAGTGGCTTTACAAAGTATAAGCACCCAGTTTTGTTAGTGTTATTGAATTTCTTTCGGTCCTAGCTTATTGAATAAAGGCAGGGTAAAACCTAATAGAGCCTTTGAGTCAAAGTGTTCTCTATCTAAATTACTTAGGAGGCAACAAATATGCTATGTGAAGGAAATGGTCAGTGTAAAAAGTCTAAGTGTGTGGCTCAGGAGTGCAAGTGATTCTGTGTCACACAGATGGATGATCACAATATTGTGGGCTAAGGGACGTTGCAGTAGCAAAGTGGGCAATAGGTTTGGTTAATGGAGTGTCTTATTCTTGTATTACTAATGAAACAGAAGCCTGTTTATCTGCTAATACACACTTAACATCATATGTACAATTTGTTTTTCCATTCACAAAATTACAGTTTCTTAGAAAGTATGCAATTGCTAAAACTGCAATATTTTTACTAATGGTAAAGTCTAGATTTCTTTTTGAGGTAATCTTTTGGAAGATTAATATAAGAATCCCATTTAACGCTTCACTACTTCATGTCGTAATTAACAGTATTATGTGTATATGTACTATGTGTATATGTATGCATCTAACATGCCAAAATTAATATGAATGCAAGTGTATGGATATATATCTACAATGTCACAATTACTGTGTAAGAATGATAGATTCTACTCTGCAATCTATATTTTCAGTGAACCATTTACTTCTATGCTATATATAAGAAAGTTAATAACACAAGAAAAATCATGTATTCACACACTGCAAAGATGCTGTCTATTCATTGACAAGCTTCTCCTGAAAGAGTGGGGGAACACCCTCATAGAAGCAGGAGGAGGGGAGATGGGCTAGGGGGTTTGCTGAGGAGAAACTGGGAAAGGGGATAATGTTTGAATTGTAAATAAATAAAATATCCAATACAAAAAAAGCTGTTTTAAAGTTTCATTTTCATTGCTATAATAGAAAAAGGTAGCCCACAGAATCATAGCTAACACTGCATTTTCATCAGCATCACACAGGATAAGAACTTTAGCCTTCCCCACTGAACAGTCCCGCCTCCAACCAAGCCGAATGTGTCATTTAGCCTTCTATTTTCACTCTCTATAAACTTGACCTACCCCACCAACCTCATGTTTTCTGTTTTTTGTTTTTTTTAAAATTTTATTTTTATTGGCCTGATCTGTCAAAAAACAAAAGACCTTTTTTCTTTTGATTAAAGAAATATGGTCATCTGTTTAATGAACTAAAGCTTATTAAAAAATGTGGATGACACACATGCTAATATAATACATATATATTAATGTGTTTTATTTACTCTGAATATCATTTATTTTATTTTATTATTATTATTATTATTATTATTATTATTATTATTATTATTATTATTATTATTATTTACAGTCCAGTCATCAGACCCCTCCCAGCCAGCCCTCCTGCAGTTCCTCATCTCATTTCACCTGCCCTATGTCTCCAATTGGATGTCCCTTGCCCTGCTGCCAGATCTTCTCATTCCCTGGGGCCTCAAGTCAATTGAGGGTTAGGCACATCTTCTCCTACTGAGGCCAGACCAGGCAATCCTCTGCTGTATATATGTTGTGGGCTTCACACAAATTCTTGTATGTGCCTGGTTGGTGGCTCAATGTAAAGAAGCTAACTTCCAGAAAAGCAAACAACCCAATCAAAAAATGGGGAATAGAGCTAAACAGAGGATTTACAACAGAGGGATCTGGAATGGCTGAGAAGCTCTTAGAGAAATGTTCATCCCCCCCCCCCTTAGTCATCAGGGAAATACAAGTCAAAATGTCCCTGAGATTCTACCTTATACCACTCAGAATAGCTAAGATCAAAAACTCTGGTGAAAGTACATGTTGACAAGGATGTGCTTAAAGAGGAGCATTCCTCCATTGCTGTTGGGATTGTAAACTGGAACCCAACCACTCTGGAAATCAATCTGGAGGTTATTCAGAAAATTGGAAATAGATATACCTGAGGACCCAGTTATACAACTCTTGGGAATATACCCAAAAGATGCCCCAACATACCACCATAGGGGCACCATTGTGGCCTTATCTGTGAATGCTAGAAGCTGAAAACAACCAAGATGTGCCACAAAGGAAGAATGAATGCAGAAAATGAGGTTCATTTACACAGTTGAATACTATTCAGCTATTAAGAACAAGAACATCATGAGTTTTACAGGCAAATGAATGAAACTAAAAAATATCATCCTGAATGAGGTAATTCAGACTCAAAAGGACATGCATGATATATACTCACTAGTAAGTAGATATTAGCCAAAAAAATACAGAATTCCCCGGATACAATTCTCAGAACTCAAGAAGGTTAACAAGCAGAAGAGTCCAAGTGAGGATGCTTCAATCCTACTGGAGAGGGAGAAGAAATCAATCACAAGAGGCAGAAGGAAGGAGGAATCTGGGTGCATGAGGGGAGAAGAAGGGGGAAAGGGGGAACATGATCAGGTATGGGGGTGTTAGGGGGGACTGGAGAGAAGCCCTGAGGGTCAGCAGAATGAATGAAAATATGCAACCTCAGGGGCGGGGGCGGTGGTAGGATATGGGGAACCCTCTAAAAAGTACCGGAGACCTGGGAGGTGAAAGACTCTCAGGACTCAAAGGGAGGGACAGTAGATGAAGTGCTCAACAGTGGGGAGAGGAAATTGGTAGAGTCCATCTCCAGTAGAAAGACAGGGCATCAAGTGGAAGGAAGGGGTTGCCATCCCACAGGTCCCACAGACTAAAACTCTGACCCAGAATGGCTCCTGTCTAAAAGAGCTGCAGGGCCAAAAATGGAGAAGAGACTGAAGCAAAGGAGGTTCAGTGACAGACCCAACTTGAGATCCATCTCAATGGGAGGCTTCAAGGCCTAACACTATTACTGATGGTATGGTGTGCTTACAGACAGGAGCCTAGGATGGATGCCCACTAAGAGCTCCAACAAGCAGCTGACTGAGACATGACTCAGACACTTAAACCCAACCGTTAGACTGAAGTAGGGAGCCCCTGTGACTGAATTAGGGAAAAGCTGGAAAAAGCTGAGGAAAAGGCAACCCCAAAGAAAGCTCCCAGGCTCATTTTAAGTAAAATTTGGAAGTACATCTTCTTTAGTTATTGGCTTATTCCATTTGGTATGTCTTCGAGGTTTATCCATGTTAGAGCATATGGCAAACTTCACTTATTTTAAGATTGCATTAATATTCCACTTATTGTATGCATATACCACATTTCTGGTGCAATCTAGGTTGATAGATACTTGCTCCTTTTTGCCAGCTTTCAACAATTCTATTGTGTTCATAAGCATACAGAGATTCCTTGAAGTTCCAGTTGAACATCAGGGAGAACAAGCACGAATGTAAACTGTCTAAATTAAATAGTAATAGTGTTTTTTTTTTTGTAGAAATAACAGTGATAAACCTGGCTCTCACATTTAATAATTTGACATATTCAAGTGTATGTGATTAACTATTCCAGAATTGTTAACAAATTCTTACAAATATGGAAAAATAGGTTTTCCACTAGTGTATATTATTTATACACAGTTGTCTTTGCCCTTCATCATGTATATTCTTTATATAAGGAAATTTTATATATATGTATACATATATACATATATATACATATATATGGAACTTATATTTATGTATATATGCATATACAAATTTGTAACTCAGTTAGATCCTTATTTATTTATTTTTATTATTTTTAAACTAAAATATAATAACACCATTTTTCTCTCTGCTTACCTTCTAACTCCTGCCATGATGTGCTCACCTGTCTGGCTCCCTCTTAATTTTGTACCCTCTGTTTTCTCTTTAATTGCTATTGCTGCATATATATAAACACATAAATGTGTAAATACAAGCCCCTGAGTCCATTCAGTGTTTCAAGGCTGACTATTTGTCTGCGGATGGGTCCACATAAGGTGGTTCCCTTCCACAGTAGCATGTCTATGTTGTAACTCATTAGGGTCTTCTTTAGGTAGCCATATTGTTAGGTTATCCTTTGAAGCTTACCTGTCATTCCTTGGATGTTGGTGTCTCCCACCCCCACTAACCACTCCCCCTCCAGCAGGAATACCAGAGTGNTACCCAGTTCGCCCGGACCGCCCACCATCGCTCGGACTGCCCACCATCGCCTGGACCGCCCATCACCTCGAGGACTGCCTGCCACCGCGAGGACTGCCCGCCACCGCGAGGACTGCCCGCCACCGCGAGGACTGCCCACCATCNNNAGAACCGCCGTGGCAACTTCAAAGGACTCAGGGGCATGCTGGGAACCCTTCCTAACCCTTCCTTGTACTTAAGCAAGTCCNGACAATAAAGATACGAGCCTTGATCAGAAGTCTTTGCCAAGGCCTCCATGTTTCTTTTCGCAGCCCTCTTCCTTTTCAGGAGTTCCCACTCTCCAGTTCGAATCCAGGCCACAGTGTTTCTGCAGGCAGAAGCACTCACTTGGAGACACAATCTTACAGACAATCTACCGCTTCTTTAGCTCTACCCATCCTACCTCTTTTTATGAGAGCTTCCCAGAGCCTTTGAGGCAGGAGTTTTGGAGTGAAGCTAGGTAACCCACAATCAGTTTTTCTTTACAGTTACAACCACATTTTTAACCAGCTGTAGTTTTCTGTAATGGGCTTTGTTGCAAAGTTTCTTTAATGAGGAGTAAGAGCTTTATATATCTCTGTGTTTAAGGATAACTACTTCCCTTAGCAAAAGAGGTCTCCTCTAAAAGGACCAACTATAGCCACTTCAGAACACCAACATTATTCCTAACTGCAGCTAGACTTTATTATTAAATTCTAAATACTCTACTGAGAATTCTAAGCAATTACTTTTGTTTCAACTTGTGTAGTTTAAGATTCACTCTTTTTAGTGGACATGGTGATGCATATTTAACATTATATTATTAATAAATCAGTTTTACCACTGTAAATATTGCCCCTTCTAATTCACCTATTTCTTTCTGCTCCTTGCTCTTGAAATCCTACAAAATATTGGTCTGTTACCATCCACATAATGGTTTTTTTTTGTCTTCGTTTCATGTGATGTGTATTTGATGTCATGTCATTGGCATTTCTGTAACAAAAAATCTTTCATATATCAATATAAATTTACAACAATTGAACTCTTGCATGGTTCAAAAACCCAATATTTTTGTGTATATCACCCCAATGAGTATAATCCCAGTAGAATAGGTTGTTTATTCTCCAATCTGTTAGAGATCATGCTTTTTTTTCTAAACTCAGATAGAATGACTGAAATTATATAGACATTTAGATATATGTCTGTATGGATATATGATTTAGAAATCATTTGGCTAAATATGTGTAAGATAACTAAATCTCATGGAAATAATGTGTTACTGTTTGAAAGAATCAGCCTATTTGTTCTTTAAAATTGTTTTACAATTTATATTTCTACTAACAATATTTTAGAATTTTTATTAGGTTTTAATTTTTAACCAGAAATTAGCAACTTCAGGGAGAACCTAATAAATTAAAAATTTTACTTTTTGTCACTTTTAAGTAACATGTTTAACATCTTCACTGATTTTTCTGTGTGTGTGATATAAAACCTGGTTATTCTGTGCAGCTGTGTGGAGGACTTTTTAGTCAAAAGTGAACCCGGTCAATTTACATCACCACTTCAATGCTGTGCAATTTCAGGTTAGTGATGATCTCTGTGATTTTAATTTAGACTTGTGAAAATAGGAACAACAATCTTGCACCTTAAAAATATTGAAATGTAAACATGATTGTGATGGCTCCAGGTAATCATAACACCATTTACTTTCACCAGACATGTTTGCCTGCATTTTTCTTAATACGCAGTCTTCCAGTCACCTTGCTACTATTTTGTATTTGAAAAGGAGTTTAATTTCATAAGTTATTATTAATGCAATGATTAGTCTTGACTATTAATCTGATGGCATCTGGAATCTACTAAGAGATGTGCCTCTTGGTGTGACTAAGAAGAATTTCTAGGCATAATTGCCTGAAAGGAAACCCTCCTTTAGAATCAGCAGTCGATTGCCTTGGTGCTGTTTGTATTTTGATGCTAATCTTGACACACACAGACACAGACACAGACACAGACACAGACACAGACACACACACACACACACACACACACACACACGGAGTGGATCATGTGTACTCAGGTGAATCCACACGTGAACCTGTGCCCCAATTTACCTGTGATTGGGCAGTGGGAGGGAAAGGTGGGGCTGAAAGATTTAGAGAAGGACGGAGAAGGAGGAAAGAAAGAGATAAGAGAAATGATACGGAGGTCAGAAGGAGAAGAAGATGGAGGAAAACGAGGTGGAAGATAGATCAGAAGCACATGGCCTGGAGGAGCCATAAGTAGCTAGGGACTTCATAGCTGGACAGTAGAGTAGTATGTATTTGCCCAATCTAGGCGTACAGCTTGTAAATATGAGTGTTCTTTGCATGGGTATATTGGGATTGGAGATTTACTGATATAAATCTGGCTGGTATAAATATACGTCTCTGGTGTTTTCCTTTCATGGGGCTAGAGGGAACTAAGTGAGACTGGAGTAGTTGTGGGTGTTCTGTAAACCAGCCATGGAGGTGGATGGCCTTAGAAATGTAAGTGGCTAGCTCTAGTTCAGGAAAAACTGGTTTGGTCAGCTTAGCAAGCCAAGTACAGAACCAGGGCCATTTGTCTGCTTAGAGCTAGTGGAACTGGGGTGTGGCCACAGATGCCTGTACCTAGCTGAAGAAAGTGTCGATTCTTTAAAATCACATGCTACAATGTGGTATTAGGGAGAGGGTATGCTTATTGCTTGCCCAACTCCACTCTAGCCAGTTTGTACATCTATTCTGTTGCTGCTGCCTCTGCCAGTCTTCACTAGTATTAGAACTCAGCTTCTTTGGGAATCTGAAGTGAACACAACCAACTAGCTCTTCAAAAGTTCCCCAAGCCTTCAGTGCCCAACAGGGGCAGCTGAGGTTTCCAGGCTTCTGAACCAAGCAACCACCGGAGTCACAGCCTTTGCCACATGCAGACAGCCATTTCAGAACTCCTTGGCGTGTAGCATGTACACTGAGCCAATCAATCCCCCTTTATATTATATATCATGATATCAGCTCTGAGAAACCTCATAAAGTGCATAAGGATAATAATCAGTAGGGAGTGGAAGGGATCAGACACACTGTCTTTAGTCAGCTCAGTAACCAGAAAGCACCAAGTCACCCTTGTTGTCTAGACTTTGGATATTTTCAAATTGTCACTTACTTGTATCTACTTGTTGTAATTCATGGTTATGTTTATAGACTACAATTCACAACAGCTTCAAATTCATCATGAGGTCTCATCCATCTTTACTTCAAGCTGTGTGTTCACCTCATTAACACTTTTATGGGTTTCTGGACTGGCACGTGTGATCTCTGTCAATACCCTCAGGGCTACCTCAGCTGGTTGCTTCTTAGCTGGACAGGGGACTTGGACATAAAGTAAAACTTTACATTATATTTTAACTAGATACCTGTGTTATACAGTTATTTCTTCATAAGTTTCTTAAATTTAGTGTAGAAGGATTGAAAATATATAATTGTTATTGTTTGGCAGAGTATGTGTTCAGAGGGGTTGCATCTATGTATTTGCACATGTGCCAAAACTCTCGGTGGGATCTGATAGAAAAACTTCTCAGAGCAAGAAATCTATGGTTTTAGAAACCACACTTGTTTTTCCTCTGCATATTTCATTCTGGCAAAGGTATGCTTAAAATAAAGAACTTCTGTTAGCATTCTTTAGCTACCTATCTACAACTTTTGGGTAATAAGTTTGTAATAAGTTCCTTACATTTTATTCAGCGAAATTCACTGAGCACTTAAGATTTCCTGGAAGAAAATAGTTGGTACATATAGCCAGAGACATTTGGTCCTACTGTTGATACCTTCATCATTATTTGGTAAATATTTATAAAGTGTAATTATTACAGGAACCATAATATGTGTTATAAATGGCTGTACCTTTCTATACTTCATATACTTAAGAGTAGTCAGAATAAAAAAATTACAATTTTAAGATATGCCCAACAATGTACTCTTGTATTCTTTTTGTCACAAGATAAGAAACTTGAAATTATTGTTACATATTTAATCTATTTTTATCACTCAATCTCATTATCAAAGTAAATGTAAATTCATTTAAAAAAAAAAAAAAAAAAAAAAAAAAAAATATCAAAAAAGAATATCTATTTTATTTGTCTCTCTCTGTTGGAAAAAGGTTGGAAAGTTGCTTTATCTTGCTAGCTCATTTTCAGTTCAATTAAAAAAAAAAAAAAAAAAAAAAGAAAAATATCTCTCTGGAACCAAATGTTAATGCAGATGTGACAAAACCTAAGGAGATTGTATACACAAGAGGAATATTTGCACATTATATAAGCCATGTCTGCCATAGAGCATTTACTTGCATACATACAAAGTCAGTACTTAGCCATAGGGTACATGACCTCTAGAATTCACAGTGTATATTATTGTATGTGGTCAAGTGGATCAAACTACCACACAGGTGAAATGCAGGCAAGATACAAACATCGAGGAGAAAATTAAAGAAACTACCAACTAAGCAAACTATAGAGTTTAGAAAGAATCCAGGGTGTAAAACGTAAACAGCACATCAGAGATAAATGAGATGTCAGGACATTATAAACAAGAAAAAAGTTTCCAGGAAGAGAGTGGTCAAAAATGATTAAGATGGTAGACTGGAAAACTGAAAGGAAAGTCCATAAGTACGATGTTAATAGTGACCCACAAGTAGATTCATAGAGCCAGAATTGATTTCTGTGTTTCAAGAGCAAATGTGGTAAGGAAATGGGCTTCCAAATAAAATAGAAGCTATCTGATTCAAAATGTAGACTGCCTAGTTGTCACACTTCTAAAATGCAGCCATTCTCTTGTTTCCAGTTCCCGTTTCCCTCTTCTGTGAAAAGAGAGAACAAAAACAAAAGAAACTTGGCTAAGTTTTAAAAAAGTTAGAGACCTATAGTCCTACCTAAAGTGTTAGTTTACATCTGTGGTGTGGTCTTCAACACGTGAAGGTCATCCAGTAACTGTTCCTCATTGCTACTTTTCTGTGATCAGCAAGGAACAAGAAATTTAAAGATTCTGAAGACCAAAATTAGAAGGTAGTTCACTGGCTCTCTCAAAAGTAACTAAAGAAATCATATCCCTACTCTCCATGGTCTGTTTTCATCATAAAATACCTTTATCAAACACTTCTAATATTTCTTGTTGAATGAATTTGTAGAAAAATGTCCTGAGTTGACAGAGTAGATCAACCTAGGGTGAATAGTTACTTTATCTTCATGCAGAGGTAAGAACACCATAAATTAATCTAAAACCATTCGATCTCTATTTAGAGCTCCTCTTGGAATGTGTTCTGAAACATGAATAAAGTTTGCATATTTGATGTAATGGCCTGAATGTCTTTTAGTTTAGTGAATCTTTCACATTGTAAGAATATCCTCCCGTGGAACAACAATATGAACTAACCAGTACCCCCTGAGTTTGTGTCTCTAGCTGCATATGTAGCAGAAGATGGCCTAATCGGCCATCATTGGGAAGAGAG
>NW_018392320.1:0-9548 GCF_900095145.1 Mus pahari | reverse complement strand
AAAAAAAAAGAAAATACCAAATTTAAAAAAAACAAAAAACAAAAAAAAACCCAAAAAACCAAAAAACCAAAAAGAATATCCTCCCACAGCAATGTCTGACACAAGGCAGCATCCATTATACTTTAAATATCTTCTGAGAGATACAGCAGTGATCTCATCTTTCAAAAGTGTCAATGCCACCTAATTGCTTTCCAATTTCCTTGTACATCAAGAAAATGCAGGTGCATAGTCCAGGTTTTATGTAAGAGATACCCTACAGACTTGCTGTTAAGATAACACAGAAAGGAGGTCATTGGCAAGATAAATGCAGTTGAGAATGAGTGCCAACAGTCAATTGTGGCTGTGGAACACATTCACTGCTAACGTACTGTAGTGTCTATAGAACACATATATTCCAAAATCTAGTATTCAAACCTGGCTCTTATTCTGTGCCATAACTTAGGCTGATATCTTAAATATATCCTGTAGAATAACTGGAATTGTTAGATATACTCACAGTGAAAGCTTATTCTCTCCTTAAGTTAGTCAAGCCAGGCTCTACCATCTACACCTGAGAAGTGTAACTCATGCAATTGCAACACACACAAAAACACAGAAGCAGCCTTCCAAAATCCTTTCACACATCATTCTCACTGCAGGTTATTAATGTTTTGAGAGCCTAAGCATAATGCAACTGCGTGCACACAGTATACTTAGTCTTCATTCTTGGGAAAGAGTATAATGCTGTCACTTGGTTAGAAAAGATAAAAATTCCCATGCTCAAAGGTCCTTATGCCATGTGTGGAACTCTTTCTGGTTTGATACCTGAATCCTAAGCTCCACTAACATTTTATAAAGGATTTCTAACAACTTGGCAATGACAATGTAGTTGGTATTTAAACTGTCTTTTACTCAATAGTTGCCCAAGTAATCATTCTTCCTTCTGAACTTCTGAGATCTTTTTGAATCATGGACTCTCACCTGTGTGTTTACTTCCACAGCTCTGCTTCTGAAATTTTTCTTTTGGATCATTGTGACAAGCCAACAAGTTAAGAGCCAGCATAAAATTTACATTGTAGATTAGGTGTCTTACTTAAATATATGTCAGGATCTTCTCATTAAAGTCTCAGATCCAGGATTAGTTAGAGAGTTGTTAGTCACATGTGGGTCTTGGAAGTGAACCCCTGAGCCATCTCTGTAGCTATAATATTTGTAGTTATGAAAGTGACTTTTCTATGAATTCAGATATTATGTGGTAGCTGAAATATACACAAAAAAAGTGACCTTAAATAAGTCTTATGGAGATGATAGAGGCCTTTAAAGAGGAAATGAAGAAATCCCTTAAAGAAATACAGGAAAATGCAATTAAACAGATGAAAGGAATGAATAAAACTGATTAAGACCTTAAAATAGAATTAGAAGCAATAAAGAAAACTCCAGATGGAAGAATTCTGGAGATGAAAAACCTAGTTAAGAGAACAGAAACTACAGACCCAAGTATCATCAGTATAAGAAATAAAAGAAAGAATTTCAGGCAGAGAAGATACAATAGAAGAAGTTGATACATTGTTCAAAGACAATGCTAAATTTAAAAAATTTCTGACACAAAACATCCAGGAAATCTGGTACATTGTGAAAAGACCAAACTTAAGATAGTAGTAGTAGAAGAAGAAAATTACTAGTTCAAAGGTCCAGAAAATATTTCCAATATAATCAAAGAAGAAAATTTCACTAACCTAAAGAAAGATGACTATTAAAACAAACAAACAAACAAAATGAAGAAGTTTATAGAACACCAAATTGATTGGACCAGAAAAGAAAATCCATCTGCTACATAATAATCAAAAATCTAAACATACAGAACAGAGAAAGAATATTAAAAGCTTCAAGAGAAAAAGGCCAAGCATATAAAGTCAGATTTATCAGAATTACACCTGTCTTCTCAACAAGCCAGAATTGACTGGGCAGATGTCTCGCAGTGTCTAAGAAACAATAGATGCCAGCCCAGGCCATTATAACCAGCAAACCTTTCAATCACTATAGATGGAAAAAACAAGATTTAATAAAAGTACTCATCCACAAATCAAGAACTACAGAAGACAGCATAAGAAAAATTCCAACCCATGGAGATCCACTACATCAAGCAAAAACAAACATGACTTGAACATAAAACCAGATAGATCTGATAGAAGAGAAAGTGAAGGAAATCTTTCAAAGAATTAGCATAGGAAAACCTGTTTCCTGAAATAAATATCAACAGCTTAGGCACTAAAGTCAAAGATCAATGAATGGGACTTCATTAAATGTAAAAGCTTCTGTAAGGCAAGGGGCAAGGACACTATCAACAGAACAAAAGTGCAGCATAAAGAATGGAAAAAGATCTTCATCAACCTTATATGCAACCCAGGGTTGATATCCAAACTATAAAGAACTCAAGAAACTAAATATCAACAAATCAAGTAATCCAATTAAAAATGTGGTAAATATCTAAATAGAGAATCCTCAACAGAGGAACTTCTATTGGCCGTGAAGCAGTTAAAGAGATGTTCATTGTATTTGGTCATCAGTGAAATGGAAATCAAAATGACTATGAGATTCAGTCTTACACCTGTCAGAATAGCCAAGATCAAAAATTCAAGTTACATCACATACTGTTGAATATGTGTAGCCAGGGGAACATGCTTCCTTTTCTGATGGGAGTGCAAACTTGTACAACCACTCTAGAAATCAATCCGACAGTTTCTTAGAAAACTGGAAATAGTTCTACCTGATGACCCAGCTCTACAATCCCAGGCATATACCCAAAAGACATTCCACAATACCACAAGAACACATGTTCCACTATGTTCATATTTATGCATAGTAGCCAGAAACTGCAAACAAACTAAAAGTCCTTCAACTGAAGACTAGATAAAGAAAATGTGGCACTGTTATACAATGGGAGGTTACTCAGCTATTAAAAACAATGAATTCATGAAACTCTTAGTCAAATGGGTTGAACTAGAAAAGTTCATTCTGAGTGATGTAACCAAGACCCAAAAGACAAGAATGGTATGGATAGTAGCCATACAGTACAGGATAGCCATACTACAATCCACAGACCCAAATAAGCTAAGTAACAAGGAGGGCTCAATGGTGTATGTTTGAATCCCACTGAAAAGGATAAATAGAATAGACATGGGGTGGATGAAGGTAGAGAACTGGGTGTAGAGGGGCTGGAGAGGGGATCAGGAGGTGTCAAGTAGGGTGAAGATTGAAAGAAAAGGCACAGGCAGGAGAATTGGAATCTGAGGGGGAGCATCTGTGGAAAGAGCTAGAAGCCTAGAACAATGGAAATCTCTAAGAAACTATGAGGGTGACCT
The DNA here is from genome assembly GCF_900095145.1 of Mus pahari. Classification (NCBI taxonomy): domain Eukaryota; kingdom Metazoa; phylum Chordata; class Mammalia; order Rodentia; family Muridae; genus Mus; species Mus pahari. The sequence continues at coordinate 6,207 of NW_018392320.1, read as the reverse complement.
TAGTTAAGAGTCTTAGCAATGGGGGATATGGATCCAGAAATGACTATCTCCTGTAATAAGAAAAGTCTTCCAATGGATAGACAGAGACACCAACTCAGTCACAAAACCTTAGACCCAAGGTCTAAGTGCCAACAAGATGTGCAAAGGTAAAGATGCAGCAGAAATGGAAGGGATGGCCAGCTTGAGACACATGTTGTGTGTGAGAGAGGTTACTCTTGACAGCGTTCATGCTATTCTGCTATTCTTCCAGAAAGGTTGCCTAGAATAACTGTCACCTGAGAGATTTCACCTAGAAACTGACGGAAACAGATACAGAGACCCAAAGCCAAGTATTAGGCAGAGCTTGGGGAATTCCATGAAGAGGGGATACACAGCATTGAAGGGTCCAGGGAGGTCAGGGACAGCACAAGAAAACCTACAGAATCAACTAACCTTAGCCCACAGAGGCCCACAGAGGCTGAACTGAGAGCACACATGAGAGGGACCTAGGTCCTTAGCACGGATGTAACAGTCATGTATCGCGATCTTCACGTGGGACTCAGAACAGCACGAGCAGGGACTGTCTCTGACTCGGCTGCTCACCTTTGGATCTCTTTCCCCTAACTAGGATGCCTTGTCTAACCACAGTGGGAGAAGATGAGCCTAGACCTGCTAAAACTTGATATGCCAAGGTAGGTTGCTATCCGTGGAAGACCTCCCTTTTGCTGATCCTTTCCTGAGGAGCAAGGGAGGAAGACAGATGGAACAACTGAAGTGAGGTGAGAGGGAGGAGAGGAAGGAGGAAAGAGGGGAAGGGGGCAAGGAGGAGAGGGAGGGGAAGGAGGAGAGGGAGAGGAGGGAGGGAAAGCTATGATCAGAGTATAAAGTAAATAAATTAATAAAAACAAATTATGTATATATTAGAAGAAATATACAAACTTCCTCTTTGTCGTTATGGTATAAGGTTTGAGGTGTGCATATGCCACATGATGACTTCTGAATGTGTCTTAATAGTTATATTTAGCAGGACTACTTATTAACATGATTTTTTTCATACTTAAACATCCTCTTATACATAACAAGACAACACTCTTGGTGCACCCACAGCATTTCAAATATTTCATGTGTTTATAATCAGTTTATTGTGAACATTCTTCTCTTTGAAGACATAAGTTAAACAAAACTATTTGTCTTTCATTTTTAATAAGATTTCTTAAAGGTTCCCTGTTTAGTCCCAAAGTATTAAAATGAATATACTTCCAAAATATTAACTGATAAACAGAATAAAAGAAAAGCAGCCATTGTCATCTACAATGGTTTGTATATGTTTGGCCCAGGTAGTGGCACTATTAGATGTGACCTTGTTGGAATAGGTATGTCTCTATGGGCATGGGCTTTAGATCCTCACCCTAGCTACCTGGAAGCCAGTATTCCAGTTAGCAGCCTTTAGATGAAGATCTAGAACTCTCAGTTCCTTCTGCACCATGCCTGCCTGGATGCTGCCATGCTCTTGCCCTGATGATACTTTTGAACCTGTAAGCTAGCCCTAATTAAATGTTGTCCTTTATAAGACTTCCCACGGTCATGATGTCTGTTCATAGTAGTAAAATCCTAAGACAGAATCTTTAAATTGTATTGAGGTACAAATGTGAACTTATCATAAACAAAGCAGGTAAACCAAAGAGAACTATTATGTACATTCAAGTTACAGATAGGTAAGTTATAAATTAGCTATAAATCACCTACTTATAAAGGTATAATTGCGTTTTATACACATCTGATATCCTGCCCTTCTCAAGTTACCTAAAAAAAAACTTGTAATTTTGCCGTTGCAATTAGAGGAGAGGCCCTTGGTCTTGAGAAGATCATATGCCCCAGTACAGGGGAATGCCAGGGCCAGGAAGCAGGAGTGAATGGGTTGGGGTCAGGGCAGGGGGAGGGTATAGGGGGGCTTTGGGGATAGCATTTGAAATGTAAATGAATAAAATATCTAATTAAAAAAAGATTACAAAGTGTCTGTTAAAAGTGACCTATTGAGGCCATAATGTTCAAATTGGTGGTACCCTAAAAATTAACTCTACAATTACCAACCATAGCTCCAGGCTATGGGGTAGTTTTTGTGTCCCAAGTCATTTCCATAAATTATAAAGTAAGACTTAGGAAACCTTGAAAAGGTAAATAAGTTTGTTCAGAAATATGCTACTTACATAGTCTGACTCAAGATAACTATCGAGTTGAAAATAAATATTTTTTTGATGTTAAAAATATTATCTGCTTAGTAGGCAGAGAGACCAGAAGATCCCCAGGGATAATTAGACAGAATCGCACTGTGGAAGCAGGGAGGCACATCAAGAAGACAATTTCTAATACATTTTAAGCAGGGCCTCTCCACTTTTGCCCTGTAATTATTTCTCACACAATATGATCCATCCTAGGGCAGAATTTCTGAATATAAACATAACTTTCTGTGGGAAGCACTAATGAAGGAGCAGTGCTTATCCCCATCTAGCACAAGGACATGCATAAATCATCACCACAAAATGCAAAAACAGAATGAACTGCTTTATTATTCGAGAGTTACAGTGCTCAGTACATTACTATCCCCCAAACTAATGGAATCAAGTAGACTTGCATTCTAGTTAAGAGTTTCAACCCATGCAAGCAATATGAATAAATGTATTACTTCTAAATTTCCTTGAGATATTTTTTAATTAACTGTATAATGTGGGACAATACACTCACAGCATTTCTATTTTAAAAAGCCAGTATTTACACTCAAGCCAATTTTTTTAAAAAAAATCTGCATGTATTGAATATTTTTATAATTTAATCTATTATTTTACATAATAATTGTCAATCAGGCTTTTTTTTCCCTAAAATTCTGCCACAGGACAAAATCTGTGCATCTATTTCATGTATTCCATACCTAGCATAATATTTATGCAGTCCACAGGATAATTACTAATGTAGAAGACTTCATTTTTTTTAGACTTCAGCTAAAGCCAAGAGGACCAGCTTAGGATATTAAGCACCTTATTCTTCTCTGCTATTCCCCATCCTTACTAACTAAAGGATTTATGGAATCCTGTTTAGTTTCGATGAGTGAGGAGGGAGAAGAGAATGCCTTTATTTGGGGATAGTAAGGTCACATTTAGAGCCAATCTTTTACCACTTCTGGCTCAAGAGTTGGCTTAGATCCCATGTATGTGCTTGTCCTGCAAACATCAGGCAACAAGCCAGGAGGATTGGGAAGGAGGATTGGTCTAATGCTAAACAGGCTTCCTTCATCCCTGAGGACCATTGCCTTGTTCTTGGCTTCCAGTTGTTTTCCTTACTTTCCTTCCAGCTTATTAATTTAAAACAACTTCATGTCTTAAGTTCATATTTTATTTAATATTTTTTTGTGTTCTGAGTTGGGAGGATCTATTCTCATATCTTGTTAACATAATTCAAAAGTCTCCTTTGATATTATGTTGTCTGGGTTACAACATCTTTACATACTTTAGACTTTTCCCTTTTACAAAATTCTCGATGAGACAAAACATAGAATGTATCAGTTTACTCTCACTATCTATACACATATACTCGTACAGACTGTAACTGTTCTAGTTCGCAAACACAAAGGAAACAAAGTATTTTTTTAATTATATCTTAGTTTATTGTTATGCCCAGATTTTCAATCAAAAGAATGAATAAACTCTAGTGGTATATACACAAGAGGGACCTTTATCAGAATTGAGAGTGTCTAGCCCAGGATTATATGCAAATATCTAGCCATCAGCTCCTCAAGTAGATCTGTGCTGGAAAGGAAAGCAATGCACTACAAATTGAAAATGGAAGACTTTCTATCAAATTCATCCTCAAAGTATAAGCTCATTTTGCCATCCAAAGAAACACATACAGAAAAAAGCATTAGGTGTAGTTTGATTTGTGTCTTTAAGGTGTAATAAAGATATGTATATGCCAAGTTTATGTGCACTATGTGTCTGCATGTGAGCATACATGTGTGTCTAAATAGTTTCAATAAGGAAGTATAATCTCATTAATATTGTATATATGCATAGATCTCAATATTTGGAAATTATATATAATTGCTGTATTTACAGAATGAGAGGGGATTGGTTGAAAAATATAAATATTAAGAACAATTATTTTTTTTGTGGAACTAATCTTACTATATAGTCCATGCCTTGTGATTTTCAGTAGAAGCATCCTCTTAGGCTCACATGATTAAAGATTCAGTTCTTACTTTGAGGAAGGGAGTCGCTTGAGTGTAGAGAGGGAAGTAGCCCTTGAGGCTGTACAGCCCTGCCCAATGTCCTGTCTACACAGACAAGTATGACCTCCCACTGCACTTTCTACCCCTATTGTCCTGCCTCTCCTCCTGTAGCCTCTCAGATTGTAAGGCTGGTATTATCTTGCTCTGTCAAGTTTCTTCTTGTAAAGTATTTGGTCACAGTACCAAAGAACTTGATATACCATGTGACTTCACATTTTTTTTTGTTGTTGTTAAATCTCTGTTAGATTCGTCAGCAAAAGGACCACAGCAAATGACCCAGTGCACTTTACTGAATGACTGAGTATTTGCAATGCTGTTGTTGAACTTATTTCTCATGAGGAAGAAGACTCTCCCTGTGCATAGTGAACACTGTGTCTTATGTCATGCTTCCTATCTCTGCCCGTGAAGGGAGAGAAAGGTCCTGTTCATAGAGAATGACCCTGTGTGACGTGGGAACCTTTTCCTCTTGCTCTTGAGTTTCCAGATATCACAAGCTTGACTTTGCAGTTTCACTGTTTCCTTGCTTTCGTCTGCCCTACGACCTGTCTAGAACCTCAAGGGTTAAATGCTAGTTTTTTTATATGTTGTCAAATTGCCTAAATCTCAAACCAAGTTGGTTAGCTGTGTAATTTTTATCATAAATAAAGTTTATATTTAAATATGTTTTAGCTCCTATTTCTTATTCTAGGAATATTTTATGAGTAATGATTACAGGAGGTCAGCTAAGAGACGTTAATAAAAGACACATTTCTCTCCGGATAGTTTTTCATTAACTATAAGGACTTGATTGATTCAAGCAATTTATGGTATAATTAATGTCAAATCCATCTCTATTAGGGTCATACATGTTGTAAAATTAAAAATAGGGAATAAAATCTACTTTTGAAGAAAACTTTGGCAAATGCTACAATGTACTCTACTTTGTTAAACCCTGAAGAATATTTGCCACACTCCTCTTAATTGGGAGTTTGATTCTGTTGTCCTGGGTTCAAATTTCCAGTGTGCCTGACTATGTTCACTTTCTAGCCAGACCTTCCTATCCATCATCTCTCTCTTTCTTAAAAGTTATTTTATTAGATATTTTCTTCATTTACATTTCAAATGCTATCCCAAATGTCCCTATATCCTCTCGCCACCCTGCTCCCCTATTCACCCACTCCCACTTCTTGGCCCTGGCGTTCCCCTCTGTGGGAGCATATAAAGTTTGCAAGACCAAGGGGCCTCTCTTCCCAATGATGGCTGAATACGCCATCTTCTGCTACATATGCAGCTAGAGACATGAGCTCTGGGACTACTGGTTAGTTCATATTGTTGTTCCACGTATAGTGTTGCAGATCCCTTCAGCTCCTTGGGTACATTCTCTAGTGCCTCCATTGGGGGCCCTGTGTTTGATCTAATAGCTGACTGTGAGCATCCACTTCTGTGTTTGTCAGGCACTGGCATGGCCTCACAAGAGGCCGCTATATCAGGGTCACTTCAGCAGAATCTTTCTGGCATGTGCAATAGTGTCTGGGTTTGGTGGCAGATGATGGGATGGATCCCCAGGTGGGGTAGTCTCTGGATAGTCCTTCCTTTCATCTTAGCTCCAAACTTTGTCTCTGTAACTCCTTTTATGGGTATTTCGTTCCCTATTCTAAGGAGGAATGAAGTATCCACACATTGGTCTTCCTTCTTTTTGGTTTTCTTATATTTTGCAAATTGTTTCTTGGGTACTCTAAGTTTCAGGGCTAATATCCACTTATCAGTGAGTGCATATCTAGTGACTTCTTTTGTGACTAGGTTCCTCACTAAGGATGATATCCTCCAGATATATCCATTTGCCGAGGGATTTCATAAATTCGTTGTTTTTAGTAGCTGAGTAGTACTCCATTGTGTAAATGTACCACAGTTTCTGTATCCATTCCTCTATTGAGGGACATCTGGGTTCTTTCCAGCTTCTGGCTATTATA
>NW_018392319.1:0-2615 GCF_900095145.1 Mus pahari | reverse complement strand
TATTTGGAGTTCTGTAGGCTTCTTGTATGTTCATGGACATCTCTTTCTTTAGGTTAGGGAAATCGTCTAAAATTTTGTTGAAGATACTTACTGGCCCTTTCAGTTGGGTGTCTTTGCTCTCTTCTGTTCCTATTATCCTTAGGTTTGGTCTTCTCATTGTGTCCTGGATTTTCTGGATGTTTTGGCTTAGGAGCTTTTTGCACTTTGCATTTTCTTTGTCTGTTGTGTCAATGTTTTCTATGGTATCTTCTGCACCTAAGATTCTCTCTTCTAACTCTTGTATTCTGTTGGTGATGCTTGCATCCATGATTCCTGATCTCTTTCTTAGATTTTCTAATTCCAGTGCTGTCTCTCTTTGTGATTTCATCATTGTTTCTATTTCCATTTTTAGATTTTATATGGTTTTGTTCTTTTCCTTTGCCTGTTTGTTTATGTATTCCTGTAATTCTTTAAGAGATTTTGTGTTTCCTCTTTAAGGGCTTCTACCTGTTTACATCTGTTTTGCTGTATTTCTTTAAGGGAGTTAGTTATGTCCTTCTTAAAGTCCTCTATCTAAGTGATTTTTGATCCAAGTCTTGCTTTTCCGGTGTGATGGTGTATCCAAGACTTGCTATGGTTGGAGAATGGGATTCTGATGATGTCAAGTAACCTTGGTTTCTGTTGCTTATGTTCTTAGGCTTGCCTTCCACCATCTGAATATCTCTGATGCTACCTGTCCTTGCTATATCTGACTGAAGCCTGTCCTTCCTGTATTCCGGATTGTGTCAGAAGTCCTCAGAGTCCAGCAGTCTCTGGGATCCTGTGAGTCTGGGATCCTGTGATCCTGAGATTATGTGTGTGTCAGAGTTCCTGGGAGTGAAGCTATGTCTGGGACCCTGAGATCCTGGTGTGATCAAGCTCCTGGGTTCCTGGGATTCTGGAATCCTGGGATCCTGGGAACCTTGGCTGTATTAGAACACCTCTGATTTGAGCCTCTTCTGGGTTCTGTGGGACTGACTACAAAGTATGTGCCCAAGGAAAGCCAAAGAAAACTGAAAGGGACCTGAGCCACTGCTCTGGTGGGGCTCCTCCATCCTTGGATCCTGCTAGTCCCAGTTACTCCCGGTGGTTTTGGAAAAGATGTTGTGTCCTACTCACCTCTTAGCCTAAGATCCTGGGTGTTCTAGAGTGCCTGGGAGTGGAGCAACCTCTGGATGCTGTGGGACTCACTACATACTTAGCACTCAAAGTAAATCAGAGCAGAATAAAAGGAAACTGAACCACTGGTAAGGCGGTATTCCTGTGTCACTGGATCCTGCTTTTACCAAAGACCTTAATGTAAACCTAAAACTCTAAAACTGGTATGGAGAAAAATAAGGAAAATACTTCAAAATATTGGCATAGGCAAAACCTTTCTGACTTAGACACAGGTGCCCAGGACTTAAATAGAATTTAAATGCTTCCCACAGAAAAAGAAACAACTGAGTGAAGGAATAGCTGACTCAATGGGGAAAATTCTTACAAGGAATATAGCAAACAGGATTCATATCTATGACATTCCAAGATCTCAAAAGTATATAACAAGAAAGTAAGCAATCCAGTTAATAAATGAGTTGATGAAATGAGCAAAGGGGCTGAAGTATGTCTCAGTACTTAATAGCACACTACCACTGGGAATTTTAAATAGTCCAACAGCATGAAAATCAGTATGGTATTCAAAAAGCAAAAGCCAAGAAAAAATCAAAAGAAAGAAAAAGAAACCTAACAAGAGAACCTATCAAATGGCCCAGCTATACTATATCTTGTTTTTAGGGTTTTTTAACCCAAAGAAACCAAGTCAATACACCATGAAGAAATAAACACAAAGTTGATATTGCACAATTCACAACACCTCTCCTGGACCCAACTTAGGTTTTGAACAACAAAGACATAGAAACAATTTTTTCTGCTATAAAGAAATTAAAGTTATGCCAATAGCAAGAAAAATTAACAACATAATAAACAAATTAAGTCAGTGTCAGAGAGACAAATATTATGTTTTCACTTGTGGATCCAAACAGCATAGATGTATTACATGTAAGTATTCTTTTTTCCAATTATTATTATTATTATTATCATTATCATTATTATTATTTTCTTTATTTACATTTCAAATGCTATCCTGAAAGTTTCCTATGCCCCCCACCCCCCGCTTCCCTACCCACCCACTCCCACTACTTGGCCCTGGCCTTCCCCTGTGCTGGGGCATATAAAGTTTGCAAGACCAAGGGGCCTTGAAGGTAGAGATGAAACTGTCTACAATTCAATAGTGACTAAAAAAGGCTAAGAACGGCAGTGGGGCATGAGTAGAATATACTTCAAGTACATTGCATACTTGTGTATAAATGGCCTAATATAACCATGAATAATAAAATATAGGCATTGAAAGAAACATCATGGTGTGGCCGCCTGGGAGGGCTCTGACAACCAGAGAAGGTGAGGGAACCATCTTGTGTCCCGGGTCCCTCAGAGAACAGTCTGTGCAGGTGAGAGTGCAGACTGCAGAAGCAACACAGCTTCTGGGACAGGCCCCATTTTGGGCTCCAGACATCCAGGTACCTTCCCCACCAGAGGAGAAGTGGCTGCCTGGGAGGGCT
>NW_018392318.1:12957-14593 GCF_900095145.1 Mus pahari | reverse complement strand
GAGACACTCAGCAGAGACAATGGACAGTGGAACACGTGGGGGAGGGTTGGGTTCTCCCGCGTGTAATCAATAAATCATAATAATCTTTCTTGCAGTTCATCTTATTTCAAGAAGATTAGCTCTGCAGTACGAACCCACCCCAAGGTGTTCTGCGCACACAGACAGGCATCGGTCTGCGTGCAGACAGAAACACTACAAAAAAGGATGAGTCAGGTCAGGAAGATGTAAACCCGGGGCCCTAAGGAGGGCCTGTTGGAGCCTTTGAAAGAGCTTGGTAATAGGTTTTAAAAGAGCTTTGTGGGCAGGGCCTGATGCTGCTTTGTATAGTGGGCGAGAAAGAAGGGAAAAGGAAGGGACCCATGAATGTAAAAAAATGGCTATTCCTAGGAATGACAAAATTTCTTTTGTTGATGGAACAGTTAGAGATTGAATCAGATTCTTTCTGTCTAATAACCTTATGGGTTGGGGTGATTGTTAGTCCCAAATAGGTAACCTGAGGAGTGGACAGTTGGACTTTAGAGGGTGAGACCCTGTAGCCACAATTAGAGAGGAAATTTAGAGAACCCTTGGTGTCAGTCTGGCTGATTTTTAAAGAGGGGCTACAGAGAAGGACATCATCTACATAAAGTATGGTCTTAGATTTAAGAAGAGACAGAAACAATAGGTCAGAAGCCAAGGCCTGCCCAAATCGGTGTGGGCTATCCCGGAATCCCTGAGGTAAGACAGTCCAGGTCAGTTGGGTAGAAAAGTGGGTATCAGGATCTGTCCAGGTAAAAACAAATATGTTTTGTGACTGGATATCTAGAGGAATAGAGAAAAATGCATCCTTAAGGTCCTGAGGGGATAGTAGAAAGAAGTGTGTAGGGGTTAGCCACAACCAGGTGAAGAGGCACCACTGCAGAGTTAATACATCTGAGATCCTGGACTAAATGATAGGCACCATTGGTTTGTTTGTTTTTTTCTGCCAGTATAGGCATAGTAAAGAGAGAAGAGGTAGGGCGAAGGAGTTTCTTTCAACAGGTCAGAGATGACCAGCTTGAGTCCCCTGAGGCTCTGGAGAGCAAGAGAGTATTGAGCCTGGGTAATATACCTGGTAGGGTCCAGCAATTGGATGATGACAGGCGAATGGTGTTTAGCAACAGAGGGGTTCTGGATGTCCCAGACTCGGGGGTCTACTTGTGAGGCTGGTAAAGGGAATGACATGGTATTGNTAGTAGGTTGGCTGGCTAAAAGGAGGAGCAGAGGAACCGCTGGTGAGCTTGAGTTCAGGCAAATGTGGGGAGCAAAAGAGATAGAGCCTCCCAGCCTAGATAGGAGGTCTCTTCCCAATAAGGGGACAGGATATGTGGGTACTACCAAAAAGGAATGGGTGAGAGGGTCACCCCTAAAAATGCAATTAAGTAGTGGGGTCTGATATGGGAAATAAGGTTGTCCTCCTACCCTAACAACAGGAAAACGAGAGGGAGATGTGAGCCCCCAAAATTCTGTTAGGGCTGAGTAAGTGGCTCCAGTGTCCAAGAGGAAAGAGATGGGCNGCCCACAGACCACGATGTCTACCCTAAGCTCTCTGTTCATGATGGCAGTGGTCGGGTCAGAGGAGCCTGGGCCTCATCAGTTGGCCATAGCCAAGCCTAGG
>NW_018392318.1:0-12352 GCF_900095145.1 Mus pahari | reverse complement strand
GCTTTAAAGCTGCTTTTCTCAGACCCGCCAAAAGACATGTAACAAACCTGTCCCTGGCTAGAGTTCCACCTGCAGAATTATAATTCTATTGAGGATCCAGGTTAGGCACTGTCTCCACTCCAATTGGATGTGCTCTGTCTATTTGGTGAATCTCGTCTGCATGCACTTTTGCTTATTCCCAAACTGGCTTGTGTTCCTCGAGAAGCAAACTGTTAGTATCATGTGTATATCATGAAAAGTCAAGCTGTATAACTGAGTGATATACTGGAATTCTATAATAAAGGCAGAGGGATTAGAAGTATAGGAGCCCAATCTCTTCTCTATCTGAGAGAGTTCACTCAGTGAGAAAGGGACATGCACTCTGACCAGACCATCTACACCTGCAATCTCCCTTAAGGGAAGGACAGTCACTGGGTCAGGTTCTTCTAGGGGTGGAGAGCTTGGGGTTTTGGTCATGGCCAAGGTAGAAAGTTTGGAGGGACCTGCAGTCAGTGCAGAAGGAGGAGGAGAGCTGGGAGTGACAGGCCATGGGGAGTCTCGGTGGGGGGAAGCCAAGGTAGCAGTTTGGGTTCTAAATGGCACAGAAGCAGGCCTACAGGAGAAAGGAAGTGATTCGTAAGCTGGGTCCAGTAACATAGTATCATCCAGTGGGAGTAGTGCAGGGTTCATGGCTAACAGGAGTTGAGTTGGAGAGCAGGAAGAACACATAGCAGGATTGGAACGAAGATAGATGAAAGATTTTGCATAGGTAACCTCTTCCCATTTACTGGCTTGCTGGCAGTATGTATTAAGATCCTTAAAACAACTGGATCCAGACCTTATTGCAAAGGAATATCAATTTTGATGCCTTCAGAGGAGGCATGAACCTTAAGGCTGAGGGACACGTGGTTGCCCATGCTCTGGAGGTTCCTGGTGTTCTTACTGGCATCTTAGAGAACAACTCAGAAACCAAAAAGTGTGAGTTTCTGACAAAACTCACTTTAATCCGGTCTGGGTTCATCCTGAGAGGCGGGCTGGCTGAAATGGAATGTGTGAGANGAAAATGGAAGCCAGGACAAAATTTTCTGTTCGAGGCTCCAAAGTTTAATAACTGAACTCCGTTTAAATAACATGGAAAGATTCCCAGCCCCCTTCTCAGTCTTTGAAGTTGCCGGCAGCAGTTCGATCATAGGCGGGTCCAAGGATCAAGGCAGGGAAGAATGTCTGTTGGCATAGGCGGTCCAAGGATGCTGCATTCTGGGAGATCGGGGGGGGGGTCCTTTCAGTAGGCGGTGGAGGCACAGCAACTCTCTGGTGGGTCTCAGCGCATGTAGGGAGCTGGTGTTTTGAAGGAGAGTGATTAGTGTAACTGCAAGGTAGGCTTGGCGGCAACAAGGAGCTGGGAGACCCCAACAAAAAAGGAAATCAGCCAGGCTAGAGTGCCCAAGTCATCACGAGGATCTCTAGTGGCTACCCAGTAAGTCCCGGACTTACTGTGGGAAGTGCTCCACCCTGGACAGGGATTTCAGCCGACCCACTGGGGACCTGTATGGAAAGAGCAGCTTCTGAGAGAGCAAGGTACAAATGGGCAGTGTCTCTCCTATGCCAGTTGAGTCAGTAACCCCTTAGTTCTCAGGCAGAACTGGCCTGGTTCTGTTCTATGAACTGGAGGCCCCACCCCGCTGACAGGCCCTGCCAATAGTATGCCAGTGTCTGTGCGAGAGGTTTTTGTGAACCGGTAAAATGGGAACGTGGAAGCCCAGTCTATAAGGCACGTGGGAATGGCACAGCTGACTTAGTTTAAAGTTTCTGTGCCCCAGGACAGCAGCGGGTCACATGGTGGAAATGGCAGGAGGTCGCACTCCTCCACCCCTGGCCTTTGTGTGAGCCCCAGTTGGGTCCTTTCTTAAGAAACCACTTAGGTGCTAGAATGGGGACAAAGGATTAATAGTGGTTGATCCCTTCTGACTGGGATTTAAAAACCCAGCAGGAGGTGGGGTTGCCAGGAGTTCTGGCTCTGAGAGGGGAAGGGGAAGTTGCAAGCCGAGTGGTTGTGCGCGGAGAGAGCACGCAGCCAGAAGGCACTGGGAATCTTACCGTGGATGCTGTGTTTCTTACCCACCACTGCATCCACTGGGTGCCCCTCAGGCACACCAGGCACTGGTGGCTGCTGGTTTTTTGTGCTTAATCAATCAATCCTGGGTTTTGGCACCAATTTTATATTTTGGGCAGATAAACCGAGCAGCAGACCAGGCCAAGGTGTTCCATGTGAGAGAGGTTTATTATTAGGGAATGGGGGGGGGGAGCGGTGAAGTGGGTAGAAAGGTAGAAGAGAAGAGGAGAGGGAGAAGAGAAGAGGAGAAGAAAAGAGAGTGAGGAGGGGGTGGCTTCCTATTTTATACAGAAAATGATGTCACACCAGTGAGGGTGGGAACTGAGCCAGGTGAGTTGTGGGATTGAGGGTCGTTGTCCTGGCAACGCAGATCAAGGGTCACATGGTTAGGCTGGGTTTGGTGTATCCTGATGCTAACAGTTAGCATTCTCTTAAGCCAATTGCCTAACAAAAGAAATTCCTGTTTGAGAATCTCCATGAATTCTACTAGCTACTTTTAATAACCTTTCTACAAAGTCCTGGAAAAGCTCATCAGAGCCCTGTCAAATACTGGCTAAACTTCCACTGAGATCCCACTAATTCCAAGAGCAGCCAGCAGCCATTGCAAACTGCACATACACCCCAACAGGAAACCCAATCTGATTAGCATTGCTTTCATATTGACCTCCTAAAAGCATGTTAGTATCCCAATCTGGGTTACCTGTCTGAGCATTCAAAGTGGCAGCTCTCTTACTGGCTTCTAATCATTAAGAACTCCAAAGTAAGAAATCTCCTCCTGACAAAGTAGCCTTACATAGATTCTTCCAATCTTGGGGGGTTAAATTTGACTCCATCACAGTATCCAATAATGCTTGTGTAAAAGAAGCTGTGGGGCAGTATTGTGCCACAGCTGTTTTGAACTCCTTTATCACCTTGAACTCCAAAGTCTGATATTGTCTGACTCTACTGTTCTGCTAGTCAATTATCTCCTCTTGGAGAACGGGAGGGGGGAGGGGAAGAAGGAATGGAATCAGGAAATGTCAGAGGGCAGACCAGGACGGAGAGGACAGGGATAATGACTGGACTGTAAGAACAAAGATTAAAGTTTTTTAAAAAATAGAATAAATGTCAGCTGAGAAAGGATAAGGAATAGTATTAATTCAACTTAGAAAAAACTAAGGAGAAAAGTACATGGAAGTTAAAACTGCAAAGTTTCTAATATCCACAGTGTTTAAATATTATTACTCTTGTGGAAAGATTTAGTTAAGGCATACACATAAGAGGAGGTAGGGTTTGAGAAAATAGCATAGGAATGAGAGGGAAGTGTATGGGTTATCTGTGGGGAGACTAGTAAAAGAATATACAATAAAATAGATATAGAGGCACACAGATCAGTCATGAAACATATAAATAATGTAAAAACCACAGCAAAAACATGAAGACATGTTATGCAGGAGACAGAACTTTTAAAGGTAAAAATAAAGGAGAAAGTTAATTAATATTTCTTTGATAGAATAGATTTTAATTCATTTCCTCCCTGTGTTGTTTTAAATACTAAACTGCACTGACTGGGGAGGTGCAGCTTAGCTCTAGCTCAAACCTGTAAAACCAGAGTATGCAATGCTGAAGTGAGTTGTCTTTGGTTTGAGTTTCAGTTTAGTTAAATAAAGTGTCAAATTTCCTTTTCCTAGGGAACAAAATACCCATGGAAGGAGTTACAGAGACAAACTTTGGAGCTAAGATGAAAGGATGGACCACCCAGAGATTTCCCCACCTGGGGATTCATCACATAATCAGCCGCCAAACGCAGACACTATTGTACGTGCCAGCAAGATTTTGCTGAAAGAACCCTGATATAGCCATCTCATGTGAGGCTATGCCAGTACCTAGCAAATACAGAATGGATGCTCACAGTCAGCTATTGGATGGAACACAGGGCCCCCAATGGAGGAGCTAGAGAAAGTACCCAAAGAGCTGAGGGGTCTGCAAACCTATAGGTGAAACAGCAATATGAACTAACCAGTAACCCGAGAGCTCGTGTCTATAGCTGTATATGTAGCAGAAGATGGCCTAGGTGGCCATCATTGGGAAGAGAAGCCCCTTGGTCTTACAAACTTTATATGTCCCAGTACAGGGGAATGCCAGGGCCAAGAAGTGGGAGTGGATGGGTAGAGAAGCAGGGCAGGAGGAGGATATAGGGGACTTTCGGGATGGCATTTGAAATGTAAATGAAGAAAATATCCCCACACCTTGCACAAACTATTGCTTTAGGGAAATTTTCACCCATCATTTTTTTTTAATGTGGGGGATGGTGATGCACCCTCTGCTTGGGTTTCTTAACCCAAAGAAGGAATGTTAACATCATACATGCTATTTATCTTTTTGGCTGGAAATGGTCATCCTACCACAGTGAAATCTATGCCAGCATCTACTCCTGTAGTCTCCACAGGCCAGGTCAGTGGAGCATGTGACTGTGATATAGCTCTGGCATGAGTGTGCTGAGGTCACCAATGTGCTTCCTATTTTGCATCATTGTTCCTTCTCACAGTGTCAGGCTGCACATTATACCGCAGCCTCATCCCATAGTGATTTTCCCTGCCTACTGTGATCCCAACTGCTGTCATGCCTCCACAGCCTGTTTTATCTCTCCAGGCTGTGATCCCTGCAGCATTTGTGTGCTGCTGAGCAGATTGAGGTGGGAAGAGAGAGAAGGGAGAGGAACTGAAGGACTTCTTGGTAGTTTCCATAGACATTGCCCACGATGCATGGTTTGTTGGCATTCCTGCCTGCTGCTTTGCAAAGATTCCCTTCATTCTCAATGAGTATCTCCTGTAGGAATAAAAACTACTGTTCATAATCATGCTTTTTGTTTGTTTGTTTGTTTGTTTGTTTTGTTTTTTAAGATCACATTTTGGGCACAGTCTGCCATCACACTCAGAGGTCCTGTGCTTTTTTATTTTTTTCACACCCCTACTGGTTTTTGCCCCTCACACATGCCTTTCCTTCCCACACAGTCCCCACATATGCTTTCAAAACACAGATTTCATGGTCCTTCCTTTTCTACTTCCCTCTTTCTAGATCATTTCCTCTCTCCCCCATATAGTACTTTCCTTCCTTTAATGTCATACACATATCTCTGATTAAATTTTTTCGTTCATATATGCTACAATTAATTTTTATCCTTTCCTTATTTCTTTATTTTCTAATATAGTCAGTTCTTTGTTTTAGTTTTAGTTTGGTATTTTTTGAGTTTTTTGCAGTTGTTGTTATTTGAAGTATACATAGCTTGAGGTATTTCTGTGCTTGGTTTTCTACAATTTTTCCAATATCTATCATAGTGCCTAGTCATATTTATGTCTGGGTGTGGTGACATAAACCTTTAATCTCAACACTTAAGAGGTAGATGCAGGAGGATCAGAAGTTCAAAGCTAGCTTTGGCTATGAGTGATCCTATGTTAAAGACAAGCCTAAGCCAAAACTGAAAAAAGAATGAAGACAGAGAAGAAAGAAAAGAAAGAGAGAAACAAACACACACACACACACACACACACACACACACACACACACACACACACACACACAAAGTTTAGTGGACTCGGTGGATGCAGTCCTTAAAAACACTACTTTTTCCCTGTCCCTCTACTCTTAAATTTTGAATTTTGTACAAGAATTGCTGAAATGCTGTGAAGTCATATTTGGTCTTTCCATCAGTGTTTCCCTGTGTGATATGATGGCCCTTACTGAATACACAATGTGGACACTCTGCAATACACTTGGATTCAGCAGCTTTATCCCTTGAAGGAGACCCAAAGCTGAGTATTATATAAGTTTCTAATTTGAACTATCTTGAAAGGAGAGTGCAGACATTGGGAGGGCCATGCTGACAATTGCAACTTGAAAGCCAGAAGATATTTACTGGACAACAGCTTGACTGGACACCTACATTATCAGAGTCAAAGATTTGCCAAACATTTGAAGTCATGACCTTTCTAAATGGCTTCTGGCTGTGTAGTTGATTCTCATTTACTTCACGTCTCGACCTTTCCTGTTACTCACTTACCAGGTTGTGGCAGCTTCTGATTGGTGTACTCTACATATATAGTCCCATGATGTGGAACCCTGGTATCAACAGTCTTCCTTGTCTCCTAGTATTGGAGCTTGATCTTGTGTGTTTCCTGCTCTTGCACTTGTCACTATGAAGTTCCTGGCACTCCTTGTGTTGCTTGGAGTTTCCACTATCCTAGTCTCTTGTCGTAAGTAAAGACTTTTACTTTAACTTAAAATGGAGTCCATAATACATGAAGATACTTACTCAGTGAAACATGAATTTATGGATACCTATATGCTGCTATTTCCTGTCCTCCTATCTAGTACCTGGTTCTATCTCAATTTTTAAACTTAAACATTTTTTCTTTTTCATTAATTTTTTTATTCACTTTACATCCTGATCACACTTATCTTTATCATAATGTGTGTGTGTGTGTGTGTGTGTGTGTGTGTGTGTGTGTGTGTGTGTGTATCTGCCATATGGTGTCAGGGTCTCAAACATATTGTCATGCATGGGAGGAGGTTACAGACAGGAGTCAGTTCTCTCCTTCAGCTATGGAATCAACTCATATCACCCAGCTTGTTAAGAGAATAGCTTTTGCCTACTGAGCCATCTTGCTGGTACTCACCTCCATATTGTCACATCATTGTAGGTAGATAGGTTGACTCCATCAGGGTTCCTAATTCAGTCCAGTTTCTCCTCTATTCTAAACATGGCACTAAAATTCTTTGTTAATGTCAATAAGTTACATTTGAGAAGGTGATTAAAGACTTATTTCAGGGAGGAAAAATTGACCACGTGTTAGATGTCAAAGGTATTCTTTATCTGTGCATGTGCTTCCCTAAATCTGTCTACTTAGTTGCACATGTTTATAGTCGGGTTTACATTCTCAATCTCGTCAAAACATTACTTAAGTTCATCCCTCTTATTTTTCTTCAGAGGACACGGAAACTGACAGTGCTGACACTTCTGACACTGGTGAGCCTGAGCCTGAGTACCTTTCATTACCTTCTTACTGTAACCATTTTCCCTTCATAGCCTCTTGGTCACCAATATCATTTGGATATTATGAGATGTGAGGAAATTTTAGTAAAATCCATGGAAAGCTTCACTCCTGATTATAAAATTATTTTTAATGTAATGACATCATTTTATTCTTCATATAAAGATAATTAAGCCTCTGACATGGACTAAGGGGAACTCTAGGCATTTATTGTTCTTATGTAGTAGAAAAAAGGTCATGAAGTCTAATACTATAGCGTAACTTTTATATGTGAGTGCAGAGAATGTCTTCCACAAATTAAAGGAAGGGCTGATTATATAACTCTTGTGTATAAAAGACAGCAAGTGTCACAGGAACAGACAACAAATTCCTGAAAGTGCTATGGACTGAGGGCCTGGAACATATGCCAGGGTGGGTTGAGGCAGAAGCAGAGGCCAGTGCTTTACATAGGTGTGTTAGTCTCACAATGATGTTTGTTTTCCTTCTTGGAACTGGCACTGGAGGCTGTTGCCTAGGAAGTTTCTTTGTGAATTTTGGGCAATAGTGCCTGTATAGCATGGTTTTATTTTTGTGTTCATGCCTATCAGAAAGTACTTGCTTGTGTCTTGGTCAGCGTCATTGCCCAAGGAAATCATAATGTCATGAAAGATAAAGCAATAATATATGCGATAGACTAAATATTTGATAGAATTAGTGAATTCAGAATAAAGAATGAATGTATAATTCTGTGTGGGACCAATAACATTCCAAAAAAGAGTCAGTATCTCACTTGGAGGTTTTCCTTCTAATTTCAGCTGATTCTACTGGTAGAAACACTGGTTCTGAAACTCAGGCAGATAGTACTGGTGAAAAGCAAGATGGTGATTCCTCTGGTTCAGTCAATGAACAAAATGAGAGCACTGATACCAACACTGCTAATGAGGCCTCTGAGGAAGACAACAAGGAAGAGACAGAGGATGATAACAGTAGCGGGGATGATGCCTCCAATCAGAAAGAAGGGGAAGATGATGAAGATATTGATAATCAACATTACAGAGCCTGTAAGAACATTTCATCTAATTTTGTTCATTATGGGATTCTTAGATTACTTAGGTTCCCCATGGCCACAGTGAACTGTACTTCTGCAAGGAAGTAGGGGAGGGTAAGGAGAGGAAGAAGAGACCCTTCTTTATTTCCTCTTTTCTAAATTCATCGTATTATTTATATATAAGCATCAGAGCATCAGAAGGATCAGAAGTTTACAAGAGTATGTTATCAATTTTAACTGTATCACTCTTGCAATATAAGATCAGTTAGAGGCAATGTACATTCAGCAGAATTCATTGAAAGAGTAAAGTGTCTCCATGTAGCATGGCAACTGCATGGCTTTTCTTTTTTTAAATAAAAGTCATGTTTTGTTTGTATACTATTCAAAACATAATAGAAATAGAAAATGGCTTTGTGATGATGTCTTCCATGGATGACTGTTATAGCATAAAACAGGAGATTTCTAAAAGTTTAAAAATTTATTCAGGATGAGGGTTTGTTTTTTAATTTTTCCTAGCCTTTCAACTTTAAAGTAATAGCAATTATACAATATAATATTTTATGCATATATCAAGTATCATGCTATAAAATTTACATTTCTGATATGATTCAGATCTCTAGAAAATTAGTCCATTTTTACATTATAATGTAAAAATGAAAGAATGGAAAGCTTCAAATGGGCAGCTTTTCTCTGAGAAAAAGGACAGTGATAGAGGATGGCCTTTGCCCTCAGAGGACAAGGTGCTGAGGAACCTTCTCCAGGTATTGCTTCTCTCTCATATCTGGACTGTTGTTTATTATCTTGCTTGGTGATCTGTGCTGGGCAGATGTTGAGCGAGTATATGGCCATAGTTTCTTTACCAGAGAAGCTGGATTCCTTGTGCACTAGTAGAAGAAAAATTAATGATAATCAACTTCCTTTTAAACTCTGTAAAATGTCTGGCTTAATGGCTCCATTGTAGACTATATACCCAAATATTGTAGATTGGAAATGAAAATTGGTTGGTTTATTTATTTTTGAGATGGTGGTTCACTGTGTAGCCCAGACTAGCCATGAATTCTTGGCCCTCCTGCCAGTAGTTCCTGAAGTTTAGGAATCCAGGGCTCTGACACTACATCTGTGACTTTTTTACCTTTGAGGGATGAAAAGTTTTATGTTTTTGTTTTTGTTGTTGTTGTTGGGGGGGGGGGTTGCTTCTACCAAACGTAGTAGTGTTGTTAGTCTTCCTTCATATTAAAACAAAAAAAAATGCAGTCTTAAAAAAACCTATTTTTTTTTTCGGTCTCTTACAGCTAATTCTATATGGATTGTCTGGGAAAGTCTGATAAAACTACTTAATCTGCAATGAGTTTGCGTCTTCTACATTGATCTTTCTGAAACAGATTAGAATATACTCGACTTGATTTCCTCCAGTTGTTTACCCTGACTATTCTTTCTCTCATTGCTAACTTTTATCTTTTATCAAATAAATGGTAATCATGAGCAGCATCAAATTTCTTTTGTTTTTTTTTTTTTTGTTTGTTTGTTTGGTTGGGTTTTTTTTTGTTTTTTTGTTTTGTTTTGTTTTTTTGTTTTTGGTATGGGCTGATGATGAATGTGTAGGCAATCAATGGAGATGCAAAATATTCTCACTTCCTTGAGTTCTTTTTAATAATTGAGCTATAGTTTTATCTGAAAAATTACTGAGTTCATTCCATATATAAACACAGTACTGAAAGTCTGAGGAAAACTTTAAATAATATCTATATCTTTACATAAGACATAAATATTAGGCATATCACTAGAGGCCTGAGCTTTTAATATTAATATACTATATTTTCAATATTAATATACTAAACAAGTGGTTTAAGTGTTCAGTTTCATTCCTCTAAATTCTTTTGAATTACTATTTTTTTATCTGTAGTGATTTAGAGGTAATAGTAATGAAATAATCTCCTGAATCTGCTACTGGCCTGACACAGGCAAGCAGACTTTGTAGGTCTTAGGACTGAACTTATTAAGGTAGCAGATGAATTCTGGTGTTTGACCAAACTATAACACACTACCATCAGATGGGATCCCTCAGTGACAGTGATTAAATGAGACAAAATGTTAAGAATCCCTCACAGTTTTTTTGTGTGCACTAAACAGCTTTAATATGTAACATCAAGCATCCCCCTCTCTCAGTTAAAGAGTTAACAATGCTCTATCAACAATTACAAATTTTGTTTCTGAGACTTATGTTTTTAGATAAGCTTCATTAGAATTCCAGATATTAGCATTTTATTCTCCCCGAAAGCATCAAATCCACAGAAATGTCCTGTTTCCCTGATAACTTGCCCTCTTTTCTGACTCAAGAACAAATGCTTTGTTAACATTTTCACAAAGGCTGCTCCACTCCCTGAAATTTCTACTAGTGTGCTACTTCCTTGATTGACTAATGTGATAAACTTTTCCAGATTTTTCAGTTAGAACTAAATTCCTGGTAGTCACCATGGCAAGTTTTGAAACAAACTACAAAGTTAGAATGGCTGTTTTATGTGACTATAACTTGGTCCATTATTTGTTTCACTGACTGGACTAGAAATATATTCATCATTTGTCATAGGTATACAGGTAGTAGTCTAGGGGATTACTGACCTCATGCCATGATNTAACAATAGAATTGAAAGTCTGGGAAAGACAGAAGACACACAAAAAAGAAAAGGTAACAGATTTCTTGTCAACAGCTCCCATCTGTATGGGTGGGGCTATAAAGCAGACTTCTGGTAAACAGACTCTGGGTTGGGTGTTTTATTGGGTCTCTTAGTTCTTCCTTATTTCCTATTGGGTCTGCTTTGATACCTGTACCCAATTCCTTCTCACTGTTCTCTTCACAGTATCTTCTGGGAATAAGAAGCTAACATCTTAGAGAGCCTGCTTTCACTTTCCTTGTTTACCAATGTCCCTCTAACTTTCTATCAGTTGAGTCTCAGCCATTTTCCAGGAACCCTGTGTCTGCAGTGTTGAAGGCTTTGTCTTTACTTTTGATTTTCTGATCAGAATTCATCAGTCAGATTTCTTAGCCACTATAGTGCACTCAGTTGGTTGATGCTCCTTAAGGAGACTTTTGATTATTATAACTATGACTTTTGGGGCTGGAGAGATAGTACTTGCTGTTCTTGTAGACAACCTGGGTTTGGTATCCATGATCCATACAATGGTCCACAAACATCTGTAACTTCAGTTCCAAAATGTTTTTCTGGCCTCTGCAGGCACTACTTGTATACGTGGGACATGTATACATTTGCAGATAAACACTAATACATATAAAACAAAAATAATCCTTTAAAAAGATTGTGTTGGGTACTTTAGAGCCTGGGTTGCAGTTTCAGTGAAACTGAAGCTGTGTTGATTTTCTCAGGAGTAGGAAAATAGCAAGAGTTCACAAGTCTACCATCAAAAGTAAGGCCAGGAGCAGATGACCTTACTGCTGGATTTTACCAAACCTTTAGAAAACTGGTGGTAATGCTAAAGTTTAATGAGAGATGATCTCTCAAAACTCATTCTAGAAAGCCAAGGTTACCCTTTTTATCCAAACTAGACAAGGACATGACAGTAAAATGAAAAAGGAAAGAGTAGTTGCTAAAGAACATAAATACAAAAGTACAGAGCAAATGAAGTTCCATCAAACAGATCATTTATGATGATACAGTTGGGTTTATTCCAGGGATACCAGTTAAACCAATGGGGGTGGTTGGGAAATTATATATATTATACTATGTACAGAATACAAATAAAAGCATTCTGGTCATTTCATTATATAATGCAAAAGAATTTAATAAAATTTAAGATCCATATCCCTTCATGATAAAAGCTCTAAACAAGTTATATTTAGAAGGCAGGTTTTGCAACTCAAATCCCATTATACTTATTCAATATATTACCATAACTCTTATCTAGGAGTCTTAGGTAAAATAAAGAAATGAAAGTGTGATAATCTTTCCCAACCCTCTTGTTTCAAGTATTGTTCAATTGAAGCTAAATTGTAGAAGGATTAAAATATTAATATTTTTATTTTTTATAGTACTGGAATTGGGAAGTGGGGTGGTGAGGGATTGGGGAAGAGGGAGGTGGAGTTAAGGGGTGTGGGTGGAGGGATCAGACATCCTCTTGGAGACAGGGGGGAGGAATGGTATGAAGAACAGTCAGAAGGCAGACCAGGAAGGGATTAATGACTAGATT
>NW_018392317.1:0-14239 GCF_900095145.1 Mus pahari | reverse complement strand
ATAGAACCAAGACTACCAGCCCAGAGATGGTCCCACCCACAAGGGGCCCTTCCCCCTTGATCACTAATTGAGAAAATGCCTTGCAGCTGGATCTCATGGGGGCATTTCCCCAACTGAAGCTCCTTTCTCTGTGATAACTCCAGCCTGTGTCAAGGTGACACAAAGCTAGCCAGTACAGGTCTCTACATACTATATGTTTAGGTGATTATGAACCATATAAGATTGGAGTCCTCATATAGTATGCCTGCTGATGAAAAGATACTGCAACATGGATTATCTGTAGTTATCTCTTATACATATGAACTAAGAATGGTGTGGGGAAAATGATAAAGGAATGAAGTATTAAAATATGCCCTTCTGACCAGGGCCAGATCAATGCCTCCATACCTGCCCACACCCTACTGCCTGTATGCCTCCCAGGAGGTCCACAGTACTCAGGGACACAGAAGGCATACCCTGACTCCAAGAAGACAGGCTCTAACATGATCACAGAGCTCTACCTGCTTCCAAGAAATTGGAGAGATCCTATACTAGCAACTTAAAAACACACCTGAAAGCACAAGAGAAAAAGAAAACAAACTCAAGAAGAGTCTAACTCGGGGCTGAAATCAACCAGTTAGAAACAATATGAAGATTCAACAAAATCAAGAGCTAGTTCTTTGACAAAATCAACAAGATAGACAAACCTTTAGCAAAACTAACTAAAGGGCACAGAGACAATATCCAAATTAACAAAATCAGAGGTGCAAATAGATATAAAAGAAACTGAGGAAATTCAAAAACAATCATCAAAATCTACTACAAAAGCCTATACCCTACAGAACTTGAAAATCTACATGGAATGGATGATTTTCTAGACAGATGTTTCCTAGGTATCATGTTAAATGACTTGGAGTGATCAGGAATTTATGGAATATATGTAAATATAATAAAACATAGGAAAAGCAATATATAGCAATCCAAGAGCCAACAACAAATTAAATAGATATTTGAAGCAATCCCACTATAATCCAGGACAAGACAAGGTTGCCCACGCCCTTCCTATCTACTTAAGATCGTATTCAAGTTCTAGCTAGAGCAATTAGACAACAAAAGGAGATCAAGAGGATACAAATTGGAGAGAAAGAAGTCAAAGTATCACTATTTGTAAATGATATGACAGTACACATAAACAGTCCCCCAAATTCTACCAAAGAATTCCTACAGCTGATAAACAACTTCAGTAAAGTGACAGGATATAAAATTAACACAAATCAGTAGTGTTCCTTTATACAAATGATAAACAGGAGAAGAAAGAAATTAGGAAAACAAAACCTTTCACAATGCTCACAAATAATATAAAATATCGTGGTATAACTCTTACTAGAAAGTGGATATTAGGCAAAAAGTACGGGGTACCTAGGATCCAACCTGCGGACTGCAAGAAGTTTAACAAGTAGAAATGCCCAAGTGAGGATGCTTCAATCCCACTTAGAAGGAGGAAGAAAATAAACAAGGGAGGGGAGGGGGAAAGACCTGGGTACAAAAAGAAGGTAGAGAGGAAAAGGGGAACAGGATTAGGTATAGGGGCAGGCAACAGGAGAGAAATCAAGAGGACCAAGAAAATGAATGGAACCAAGGAGTCTCAGGGAGTGGGAAGACCCACTACAAAGTACCAGAGATCAGAGACCCAGGAGGTTAGACACTCTCAGGACACATTGGGGGTGACCCTAGCCAAAATGCCCAACATTTAAGGAAAAGGAACTCAAAAAGTCAACCAACAGTAGATTGACAGGACCTCAAATAGAAGAACAGGGTCACAAACCCACAGTCAAGTTTTCTGACCCAAAATTGTTCCTCTCTAAAAGAACTGTAGAGACAAAAATGGAGCAGCTACTTAAGGAATGGCACTCTAATGACTGACTCAACTTGGGATCCATCGTGGAAGACACCAATCCCTGACACTACTATGCTATGATGTGCTTACATATGGGAACCTAGTATGGCTGTCCTCTGACACAGAAGCAGATACTTACACCCAATCATTGGACTGAAGTCAGGGACCCCGATGGTTGATTTAGGGGACAGATTGAAGAAGCTTAAAGGGAGAGCATCCCATAGGAAGAACAACAGTCCAAATTAACCCAGACCCTAGAGAACTCCAAGGGAGACCAATCAGGGTCTGAGGCCCCTGGCACATATGTAGCAGAGGACTGTCTGGTCTGACCTCAGTGAGAGAAGATATGCTTAATAGTCCAGAGACTTGAGGCCCCAGGGAGGGGGGAAGTGTGGGGGGAGAGAGCACCCTCTGTGAGGCAATGAGGAGGAAGAATAGGGTGAGGAACTGTGGTTGTGGGGACCAGGAGGATAGGCACAATGACTGGAATGAAATAAATAAAATAATTTAAAATATAAAAAACATTTTGAGCCAAAAGGTAAAAGGGTTACAAAAGTGTTGAATTTTTTTAAAGGAAGACTTTACCTTCTGAGTAAAGTAAGTTTGTGAATGCCACTGTAATATACTGTAACCAAGGAACAAAAGAGTACCAAGATTAGACATATACATAAATTATAAAAATATATAAAATATAATTAATACCTTATGCCAGAAATTTAATAATAATTGGAACAGCTTTGACCTGAAGATTTCTCTTAGGTCTAGTGGCAATTTGCTTTCTGACCATTAAAAGCTGATAATGCACTGCTGGAAACATGGCAATCTGCCCAGGCTGGCTTGGAGATTTTGTTTCTGTCTGGTGCCCTTGAAATCACAAGACATTTTTTTCAATTTTTTATTAGATATTTTCTTCATTTACATTTCAATTGCTATCCCCAGAGTCCCCTATACCCTCCCCCAACACTGCTCCCCTACCCACCCACTCCCACTTCTTGGCCCTGGTATTCCCCTATACTGGAGCATATAAAGTTTGCAAGACCAAGGGGCCTCTCTTCCCAATGATGGCCAACTAGGCCATCTTCTGCTGCATATGCAGCTAGAGACACAAGCTCTGGGGGTACTGGTTAGTTCATATTGTTATTCCACCTATAGGGTTGCAGACCCCTTCAGCTCCTTGGGTACTTTCTCTAGCTCCACCATTGTGGGCCCTGAGTTCCATCCAATAGATGACTGTGAGCATCCACTTCTGTATTTGCCAGGCACTGGCATAGCCTCACACGAGACAGCTATATCAGGATCCTTTCAGCAAGAAATCACAAGATTCTTAAATTTTAAGTTCTGGGGTTGATGAGGTGAAATGATTGTGAAAAATAACTCTGTTCAGTCACGGTTTATCATGATGACTAAACTTAAGACTGAGTTGAAGTTAAAACACACATCCAGGGACAAAATGGTATGATCTATGTTTTAGAACATGAGTTTATCCCTGCTTACTGAGTCCTGTATAAATAAAAAGCACCCTGACAGTCAGCCTGGCTTCAAGAGTCCCACCACCACTTTATCTGACTCACTTCTTTCTCACTGACTCCTTACCACCACTGTGGGACCTGGCCATCACTGAGGCTGGCCCTTAGCAATAGAGTAAAGAACCCCTCAAAATAGGACCAAATCTTTGCCTGATATACACCTGACAGAGGATTAATATCCAGAATATACAAAGAACTACAAAAAAACTAAAGGAAGCAAATGACCAGACCGTACTAGAAATGGGCTAGTAATCTAAACAGAGTTCACACAGAAGAAATCAAAATGGCTAAGAAATACAGCCAAAGACTGGACATCCTTAGCAATTAGGGAAAGGCAAATAAAAAAAACTGTTACATTCACCCCAATTAGAACGACTAAGATCAACAAAACAACTGACAATAAATGGTGGTGAAGTTCAAAGAAAAGGAGATTCCTTATTCATTGCTGATGAATATATATATATATATATATATATATAAAACCATATATAAATATATAAGACCTCATGTCTTTTCCAGAAGAAATCATCTAGGTTCTTTTCACTATGTTTGGTTCTGTCACTTTTTTCTTGTGGAGAGAACTTCGATCTTTCATAATCAATGTTCCTAGACTCAAGTAAGACTCAAGACTTGGCACATGGTGAGTATAGATTGCCAAGCCTGTATAGTTCAACAGACGTTGAATGAAATGGAGAATGGAGTGGTTGATAGGAAGAGTATTAACTCTTCAGCATAGATAAGGGAAAACCCTTTTATTTCATGTAGAGGTTGCTCTTATGGGTAATATCTGAAAAAGTATATATATATATATATATATATATATATATATATATATATATATATATATATATATTGTGTTCTGTATGACCCAGCTATACTACTCCTTGACACAGAAACAAAGAAATAAAAATGAAGCTAATTTCAGAGAATTTGAAACCTACTGAATTCTGGGACTCCTTGCTACTCATCCTCAGTAGAAAAGTACAAGTCAGAAAGTTTTAACATGTAGCACCATCAGGTGATCTTGGAAATTTTTGGTGAATCTTTCTCAGAGAAGAAACCCATGAGACAGTAATCATAAATACATCCACTAATTTTTCTCCCAGGGATAAGAAATTGAAGTGTTAAAACCTCGTTCCTGTGTAGTCTCTGCCCTTGAGAAGCAGGGAATGAACATACCATTGATCAATTTGTATAATAAGCTNCAGAGGGATACAACTCCCAGGGCACCCCTATAACTCTTATTGTTACCAAGACTGAACATACCTCATGTCTTTTCCAGAAGAAATCGTCTAGGTTCTTTTCACCATGTTTGGTTCTGTCACTTTTTTCTTGTGGAGAGAACTTCAATCTTTCATAATCAGTGTTCCTAGACCAAGTAAGACTCAAGACTTGGCCCATGGTGAGTATAGATTGCCAAGCATGTATAGTTCAACAGATGTTGAATGAAATGGAGAATGAAGTGGTTGATAGGAAGAGTATTAATTCTTCAGCATAGGTAAGGGAAACCCCTTTTATTTCATGTAGAGGTTGCTCTTCTGGGTAATATCTGAAAATCACTAGGATATTTGCTTCAAGTTACATTTTCATAGTGACCATTTACTTTGGATATCTATTATTGAGGGTAGATTACAGAGGAGATAATATGGGGTTTCTTGCAGGTTACATCATGACACTCTGATACCCAAATATTTTCCTGAACATAACCCTTGAGGGACCTAGATATCACTATGAGTTCTACATGGTAGAGCCTGGTGGCATAATTTACAGTGAAGTTGTTCTCTTCTACGTTTTTATCGTATGATCTAAACAAAGAAAGCCAGAGCTTCCATTCTCTCTCATCTTACAGCAATCACTTGTGGCTTTTTTTTTTCACACTCACTTCCTTGGGACTATCTCAGGCTTCTGCTGATAAACCAGCCTCCCTTTCTACCTACTTTCCTTTTGTATGTTGTGCTTCCTAGAATTTGTCTTCAAGAAGAAATTGTCTANGTACTTTTATCAAAGAAATTAGTTTCTAAAACCTGACTTTATCCATAGACAGCATATTTCTGTCTCTGGTGTACAGGGTGAAGCTGAGAACAGATTTAGAGACCAAGATGTTTTATTTTTTTTAATTTAACAGAAGGTAGATGCATGCAGTACCACACTACCAAAAATTAAGCCATTTTTCATTTGAGTTTTCCACATTTGGGTAAATATAAGGGGTCAGAACATCTGGAGTACAATGATTATCCACATTTTTTATCATGGTATCTTCCCTGCTAGGGAAGGATAGTGGGCAAACATTTTATTAATCATTTCACAAATAAGCAGAATTCACAAAATATCTCCAAGTATTACTCCCTATGGTGTGCACTATATTTGTAGAGGGTCTTTGCATCAGGGCCTTTGCATACATGATTATCCCAGAAATAAAACTATGCTCCTGACTGAATATCTGCTTATCTTACATTTAAGAAAAGGGGCTTTTTACTCAGAGATAGAGGATGTTTGGTCATTTTATATGCAAATTAAAGAATGAAGAACGTGAGAATTCAGTATTTTCAAAGATGAAAATTTAGAAGAATGTTTTATTCTAAACACAGTCATCACTGTCAATTCTTTGTAAAAAGTCTTCTAACATTCAGTTTCTATATTTATTCTTCCAATTACCTTTGTTTTAATTGCAAGATATTTAGGAAATAACCAGGAACCATATGTTGATGACTCAGGAAAACATTATTGTTGATGCTTCTTTAGGGAAGGTACATGGTAAGATTACATAAAAATATTAATGTTAGGGAAAATAGGATAACCTTTTGGGATATGTAGGTATCTGTGCTGGGAAATGAATGAATTAGAATTGTGAAGGGCTGGGGTTATAAGTGGAGACATTTTCTTCTAAACCTTCCTACTATCTTACTTTATCTCTCTATAATAGTTTTCTTTAGAACTACATTTGTTGAAGAGTTTGGACAGATGCCCAGATTGTAATGGAAATGCTACAAAGGTGGAAAGTTACTTGTTCATATGTTCACTGATTCATTAATTCAACTGTCAAAACAGTGTGAAAATCTTCCTCTATATCAAATAATCAACTGGTATTGAGACCTGATGGGAGTGGGAATCAACCAGAAATGTATTACATGCACAAAACAGGCAGGCATTAAGAAGATACAGATGTCTGAGAGAAGAATGAGATTTCAAAAGGAATGGATACAGAGAAGGTATGGTCAAGTTCACAAACATAGACATTTCCGAATGAATTAAGTGTAAACACTGAAAAATGTTGAGAAGTNAAATTGGGAATCAGAGTTGATCCATCATAGAGAAAGGATTACAGCACTTTTAGAAACTGACTGCTTTGGTCTAATACTTCCAAAGGTTATCTGGTCTTCATGTTGTTTAAAAATTTGTAGAGTGAGCAGTTTTAAGTAGAGATAAGAAAGAGAAAAAAAGAAGTCTCCCGAAGGGATGGTTAATATTATGAGACAGTTTTTTAATGATGAGAAAATGCAGGATTCCTAATTTTTATAGTAATAAAACCTTTATGTACAGTTATCCCAATACATNAAAGGACAGAGACCTTAGAGACTGGTGTATGTTCTCCAATCTTTCTCTCTTGTAGGTGTCTAGCTTATTTGTCAACAATATGAAACCACAAAACCAAACAAGTATTTCAGAATTTTTGCTTCTGGGGTTTTCCCAATATCCAGAGCATCAACCCATGCTATTTGGACTGTTTCTGCTCATGTTTGTGGTCGCTGTGCTTGGGAATCTGCTCATCATTCTGGCCGCCAGCATTGACTCTCACCTACACACTCCCATGTACTTCTTCCTATCTAATCTGTCCTTTTCTGACATTGGTTTCATCTCCACAACTATCCCTAAGATGTTGGTGAATATCCAAACACAGAGCAAGTCCATCACCTATGCAGAATGTATCACCCAAATGTATTTTTTCATGGTCTTTGGAGGCATGGACACACTTCTCCTCACCGTGATGGCCTATGACCGATTTGTGGCCATCTGTCACCCCCTTCACTATTCAATCATTATGAGTCCCCAACTAGGTGGCTTGCTGGTTCTTGTATCATGGGTCATTAGCATCTCCTATTCTCTGATCCAGAGTCTGTTGATGCTGCGACTATCCTTCTGTACCAATCAAATAATCAAACACTTTTACTGTGAACTTGCTCAAGCCCTCACTATAGCCTGCTCAGATACACAAATCAATCATATTGTTTTTTATATAGTAACATGTGTCTTTGGCTTTGTTCCTTTCTCAGGTATCCTTTATTCATACTCTAAAATTGTTTCCTCTATTTTGAGAATTCCATCAACAGATGGAAAATATAAAGCATTTTCTACCTGTGGGTCTCATCTATCAGTGGTTTCTTTATTCTATGGGACAGGCCTTGGTGTGTACATTAGTTCTGATGCTACTTCCTCTTCTGGGAAGGTCGTGGTGACCTCAGTAATGTATACAGTGGTCACCCCCATGCTGAACCCTTTCATCTACAGCTTGAGGAACAAAGACATTAAGAAGGCCTTAAAAACACTTGGGACAATACCTTTTTTAAGTGGTAAGTTCACTGGTTTTAGACATCTGAACTGATAGAAATAAAATAGTGAACTAAAGAAATTCTGTCCCTTAATCATGTAGAAATCTTATCCAGTTTGTTCTTCTATCTTTGATTAAAATTGTACTGTGAATATTTTTATCTGAAATTTCTATGATGCCTCCTTTTTTTAATCCACAGTTCTTTGTCTTCTCCCCTCTTTTAATATGACATATTTCTTGATGTCAGTATAATGTTTACATTTCAGCAGGTCAATACAACCATTCAAATACCAACTCATACACTGTTTAATAAAAGTTATGCTATGGCTGATTTACAGAAAGTCCATGTATATGTATACAACACTGTTGTGGGTTAGTCTGACACTGTATTCTAATGTTAATTCTGCTTCCTAAAGAGGGGTTGCCCCTGCAGTACATCACATACTCAGATGATCTCATGTGAAACTTTCCCCAATTTTAACTGGCCAATTTAGGCTAGAAGCTGTGATTGGGCAGTGGAGGGGAAAAGTGGGACTGGGCATTCAAGAGTGGGGGCGGGTAGAGAGATAGAAGAGGATGAGAGGTGAAGGAAGAAGAGGAGATATCCACAATGGACCAGAAACATGTTGTCATTAGAAACCACAAGTATCGGGGGTATTATAGATGGGGAATAAGTTAGTATACTGTTAGATCTGCCCAATCTAGTCATATAACTTATAAAAATAATGACTGGATTGTAAGTTTTTGGGGGTTTATTGGGGTTGGAAATTGCTGCAACATAATACCCATGTTGATAAATGATACTTTAATTAGATACATGTTAAAATATGTTACTAGTAGACATTCCTTTCTGCATAAGCTAGACCTTGCAATGAAAGTCTCTACTAACCACTCAGAAATCACCACTGTGATTTTAGACCAGAAATTTCGACTTGAGAGGAAGTTTTTTTAATTATTTTATTAGATATTTTCTTGATTTACATTTCAAATGCTCTCCCAAATGTTCCCTAAACCCTCCCCCCACCATGCTCCCCTGCCCACTCACTCCTAATTCTTGGCCCTGGCATTCCCCTGTATGGGCCTATAAAGTTTGCAAGACCAAGGGGCCTCTCTTCCCAATGATGGCCGACTAGTCCATCTTATGCTATATACGCAGCTAGAGACACAAGCTCTGGGGGTACTGATTAGTTCATATTGATGTTCCACCTATAGGGTTGCAGACCCCTTCAGTTCCTTGGGTAATTTCTCTATATCCTCCATTGGGGTCTCTGTGTTCTATCCTATAAATGACAGTGGGCATCCACTTCTGTATTTGCCAGGCACTGGCATAGCCTCACAAGAGATAGCTATATCAGTGNCCTTTCAGCAAAACCTTGCTGGCACATGCAATAGTGTCTATGTTTGGTGGCTGATTATGGGATGGACCTCCGGGTAGGGCAGTCTCTAGATGGTCCATCCTTTCATCTTATCTCCAAACTTTGTCGCTGCAACTTCTTTCATGGGTATTTTCCCTATTTTGGGGAGGAATGAAGTATCCACATGTTGGTCTTCCTTCTTCTTGGTTTTCTTGTGTTTTGGAGATTGTATCTTGGGTACTCTAGGTTTCTGGGCTAATTTCCACTTATCAGTGAGTGCATATCAAGTGAGTTCTTTTGTGATTAGGTTACCTCACTCAGAATGATATCCTCCAGATACATCCATTTGCCTAAGAATTTCATAAATTCATTGTTTTTAATAGTTGAGTAGTACTTCATTCTGTAAATGTACCACATTTTCTGTATCCATTCCTCTGCTGAGTGACATCTGGGTTCTTTCCAGCTTCTGGCTATCATAAATAGGGCAGCTATGAACATAGTGGAGCATGTGCCCTTATTACCAGTTGGAACATCTTCTAGGTATACACCGAGAAGAGGTATTGCTGGATCTGCCGGTAGTACTATGTCCATTTTTCTGAGGAACTGCCAGACTGACTTCCAGAGTGGTTGTACAAGCTTGAAATCCCACCAGTAATGGAGGACTGTGAGGAAGTTTTATCTTGCCAATACATACTGACTGAAGTGGGAATCTATGCTGTGGATACATTTGTCCCTCTGGTGTATATGTCAAATTGCTATTACCAATGTGATTTTATTAAAAAGAGAGAAAATTGAAAGCAATAGTGGTGACCTTAGTAATAGCTTCTTATAGAACCTAAAATTCTCTTAGACCATTTGTATCTTTACTACAACATGAGACCATAGTTGGAAGGCACTACCTATGAGCCAGAAAATTGCCTCTGAATAGACACTATTTCTGTCATTTCATAATACAAATTTTATTGTGTATCAGATACTTAATCTAAAAGATTTGTCATAACATTCTGAACATATTATCCCCTATGATGAAAGGAAGTAAAGTGATCTTGAAACCTGAAATGAATATAATGTATCAATGCAATGTAAGAGATGTGCTGTGCTGGAGAGAACAGTACTTAGAAAATCTCTGTAATATAATAGAAATGACTTCTACAAGATAGCATTCCAGATGCACAAGGAGCTACTTAGGAAATGTACCCAAACAACATTTTATTCCATCTTCCTATTTGTAGGTGTTTCTCAGCTCACCTGCAAATACTACTTTGCTCTTGGACAGCAATCCCACCATGAATCGATATAAGGCAGCCAGTTTAATTGAAAAAGACAAAAACAGTCATTTCAATGAGATAACCTGTGTTATTTGCCCTTTGATTTGAACTTTTACTGATGCAAGGTTGTTGGCCAATGATCTGGTCATCTGGTTAAGCAAAAAAAGAAAAAAACAAAGAAAGGAAGGCCTTCTATAGGAGATTAAGCTGCAGCTCTGTAGGTGAAGGCTTTCTTCATGGCTTCCCATGAAGGATCTTGGTGAAAAGAGACAGTCCATGGTTCTAAACAGTTTTTTGTCATGGAGGAAAGTGGATTTATAAAACCATACCCCACATCTCAGGGTGGACCTGAGATTAAATACCTTTTGCAGAAAGAAATATCTGGAAAGGGAAGCTTATTAGTTAAGTGCTCCAGAGTACACATGGAGGGGCCCTTGGATCCAACTACATGTGTAACAGAGAATGGATTTATCTGGCATCAAAGGGAGGGGATGTCTTTGGTCCTGTGGAGGATTGATGAGCCAGCACAGGGGTATGTTAGAACAGTGACTTGGTAGTGGGGTGGTGGAGCACACTCATAGAGGCATAGGAGAAGGGAGATGGGATGGGGGGGGTTGTGGAAGGGAAACAGGGGAAATGGGTATCATTTGAAATGTAAATGAATAAAATGCTTAATTAAAAAAAAAGAAATGGCTCCTTGATGGTCTTTGGAGTTCATGAACACTTCACAGCACAACACTCCCTTATGGTCTGTACCTCCTCTGGGGCAGATCAGGGTAACCCAATCTGCCCCTGTCACCACCCCATAGTCTGTAGGACTCTCAGGAGATCTGCTATAGCCAGGGTAAAAGGTAAGACAACCACCCAAATAACTGCACCAGTTGGGATCCCCAAGGAGCCCAGCAGACACAGTACCCCTCCCCACTTTACCATCCCTATCTCCCTTCTGATCTGTGCCTCTGCTAGGGCAGATAGACATATATGCCCTTCTCACCACCCCACAGTCTGCATGTCTCCCAGGAGATCCGTGGCATCCAGGGACACAGGAGGCAGGCTCCAGAGAGAGATACCCAGGCAAGTTAACACAGAGATAACCAGATGTTAAAAGGCAAGGGCAAGAGCAGAAACAACAGAAGCCAATATGTTTGGGCATTATAAAACCCAGTTCTCCCACCACAGAAAACCCTAAAAAACCAATACACCTGAAAAACGTGATGTTGACCTAAAATCCCATCTTATGAAAACAACAGAGACCTTTAAAGAGGATATAAATAACTTACTAAAATAAATGCAGGAAAATGCAGCCAAACAGGTAGATGCTCTTAAAGAGGAAAAAAAATAAATCCCTTAAATACAGTAAAACACAATCAAACAGGTGAAGGAATTGTACAAAGCAGTTCAAGACCTAAAAATGGAAGTAGAAACGATAAAGAAATCATAAATGGAAGAAAACGAAAACCTAGTAAAGAAATCAGGAACAACAAAATACAAGAGACATAAGAGAGAATCTCAGCCGTAGAAGATAGAATAGGAGATATTGAAATAGTCGTCAAAGAAAATACAAAGCATAAAAAGCTTCTAACCAAAAATATCCAGGAAATCCGGAGCAAACCTAAGAGTAAGAAATAAAAGGAAACTAAGATTCCCAGATCAAAGGAGCAGAAAACATCTTCAACAAAATCATAGACGAAAACTTCCACAACCTAAAGAAAGAAATAGCCATAAATATACAAGAAGCATACAGAACAACAAATAGATTGAACAAGAAATGAAAATCCTCTCATAACATAAAAATCAAAACACTGAACACAGAGAACAAAGATTATTAAAAGTGGTATTTTAGCAATAAATCTGATAATTTTGATTCTTAATGAAGACAGTTTAAATTTCATATATATATATATATATATATATATATATATATATATATATGAGTATATACATATACATATATATTCAACATTATATGTATAGATATGTATATTACATACATGCATATATACACACATTTCCCTACATATGCATATAGGTATAATAAAATCATGTACTTCCATGATGTACATTTTTATTTTTATTTGATGAGATTTATATCTAGATATTGAAATCTTTTCAGATTCATGTGTGTATGTGCTTGTTGGATTTCTATAACATATGTTCCAAAAGTAATCACATACATCGTGCTGCTATATAGTAGCTATTAATTCTAATATTATCAAACTACATGAGAAATAAGAGAGCTAATAATTTAGCATTGGATTATAGGACTATATAATTTGAAAAGGAAATTCATGAACAATATGCCAGTTTAAAGTAATATATATCTTTACACACATATGGGAATATCAATAAATTACTGTAAAACTTAGAAGGATAAAAGGTTATTTCTGGTTTTGACAGTAATGAAAGATTCACAAATAATGTTTAAAGCTAGAGTATAAGGTTTATAATGAACATATTATTTTAATCATTATTGAATAGGTAACTTATTTACTCTAGCAATAATTCTGACGACTTGCGTACTTTTTAATTGTATTTCCAGAAATATCTTATAAATACAAGTTGCCTTTAACAAGTATGTCAGATTCCCATAGAATTCTACTCTTCTGGTTCTGAATTTTCAAACTCTTCAATCATGCTTATAGAAAAATCAAAGATTTGTCAAATAATGTAGTACACACACACATACACACACACAAACACACAAACACACACACACAACTAAAACACAAATTTAACAGCACAGTATTAATGCACATTTATAAAGGTTTTTTTCATGTTCAAAAACAAAATCTTCATTACTGAGTTACAACTCATACAGTGAAGCAGGCACACTCAAATTTTTGTAGCCTGTCAAGTTTGTTAGAATATGGGGATAGCTTTGACTAAGACATTGGGCATTTCTTAGTCTCAGGGTCGTTGCCTGATCCCACCTTAAGAAGAACACTCAAAGAAGCAGAGGCTTCTATCTGTATAGTTGTTTCTACATAGATTGATCTAAATGGATTTTGAATTGCATGAGAAATATGCATGGCTTCTTACAAAAAACATGATGCCATAACCTACATGTTAGTGAGGCCATTCAACTTCCAGCTTTTTTGGGATTAGTTTGGGCAGAGTCACAGCTTAAGGTTTTCATGTCTTCTGAAGCTGTGTGCATAGCCCTAGGAAAAGTTATTACCCTCTCCCGTACATGTGTCCCTTTAGACTCTGAGAGATATATCCCAGCAACTAGAAGCCTCCCAGAACACTGAACTTGCCATTGTTTTTGCCACGCCCACTCTAGTAGTGACTCACAAAGGTCTAAAAACCTGGATGAGTCCTGAGGAAAAAGTGTCTCAAAGAGACACAGCCTCCTGGAGTCCTGGCATTTCCAATAATCTATATACACGAACCCTATCCGCATGTTAGTATGATGTGTGCTCTCTCTCAGTATTATTAATGCCTCTAAAGATTGGATTTTTACCATAGCTAAAGTTTCCACCAGTGTTCCAAAGTCCTAAAAAATTCCTTAAAGCCAGGAGCTCAGAATTCAGTGAAAAGGTTACTTTCATATGCAAGTATTTACCAAAGCCTAGGAAATAGGGGGGAAGACCAGCCTTAGTCCATGGTGATTTGATGGGATGCATGGGATAATTTCAATTTTCTTGTATCTGTTGAGGCCTGTTTTG
>NW_018392316.1:10368-11510 GCF_900095145.1 Mus pahari | reverse complement strand
GGAGCACCTATGAGAAATGTGATGCCACCCTTAGTGTTTCCTCCTCACAAGCCAAAGAAGTGACACATTGAACAGTTGCAGTGCTGTGGACATTTTCTACNTAGTTCTATACTCATTTAACCATATGCCTGTGGATGCCCCCTGTGGTGGTTTGAATATGCTTGGCCCAGGGAGTGGTACTATCAGGAAGTGTGGCTTTGTTGAAAGAAGTGCATCACTGTGGGGTTGAGGTTTGAAGCTCTACTCAGTGCAGAAAAGCCAGTCTTCTCCTAGCAGCCTTCAGATCAAGATGTAGAACTCTCAGCTCCTCCCACACCATGTCTGACTACATGCTTCATTACTCCTGCCTTGATGATAATGGAGTAAAACTCTGAACCTCTGAACCTGTAAGCCAGCCCCAATTAAATGTTGTCCTTTATAAGAGTTCTTGGTCATGGCATTTCTTCACAGCAGTAAAACCCAAACTAAGACACCCTCACATATACATGCATC
Organism: Mus pahari; assembly: GCF_900095145.1. Classification (NCBI taxonomy): domain Eukaryota; kingdom Metazoa; phylum Chordata; class Mammalia; order Rodentia; family Muridae; genus Mus; species Mus pahari. Next base: position 11,018 of record NW_018392316.1, on the reverse strand, counting down.
CCACAGACACATTCTATAATGGGTGGTTTGTTGCAACATCTTAAAGTGTCAGTGTTTAACAAATAAAATGAAGATATGTTCTATTATTTTGCCCAAAAGTATGTCACAAGCATCCCTGTGAGTGATCTGGGATTCACCAAGTCCCGTGTCTTTAGAAACTCACACAGGTGTAGGATTTGGAGGTTTTGGGGCTTCCTTGGCAGAGAACTTCCCCTCCCCAGGCTCCCTGCTCCTCAGGGTTTCCTTTTGAAGAAGTGTAATACTTGGTATTAGAAGTCAGCATATTCCAGCAAGATTTTGCTGACAGGACCCTGATGTAGCTGTCTCTTGTGAGGCTATGCCAGTGTCTGGCAAATACAGAAGTGGATGCTCACAGTCATCTATTGGGTGGAACACAGGGCCCCCAATGGAGGAGCTAGAGAAAATACCCAAGGAGCTGAGGGTGTCTGCAACCCTATAGGAGGAACAGCAATGTGAACTAACCAGTACCCCCAGAGCTCGTGTCTCTAGCTGCATATGTAGCAGAAGATGACCTAATTGGCCATCATTGGGTGGAGAGACCCTTGGTCTTGCAAAGATTATATGCCCCAGTACAGGGGAATGCTAGGGCCAGGAAGCAGGAGTAGGTGGGATGGGGAGCAGGGCAGGGG
>NW_018392316.1:7017-9198 GCF_900095145.1 Mus pahari | reverse complement strand
GTTTAAGTTTAGAGATGTGATTGGTGGAGTGTTTCATTTTAACAACTTCTAGAAAATCCACTTCAACTGTTGTTTTTTTAAAACACATTTCTGTCTCAGAGTTTAATTTGTCCTTAATTATCTTGGTCTGTAACGTGTCCAGATGTTGCAGACAGCAACGAGTAGAAAGAAGTTGAAATGCTTGTCACTAACAGTGGCCTTCTTATAAATTTGTTGCTATGGCTTCTGCACTGTGAGCTGGTGGACACCAGGCAGAAATGATCATGCCCTAGTCACNACCAGGCTTTGTGTGACATCTACATGCCAGGCACAGGCTGTACTCTGTCATGGCTTAGGGTGAGGAACATAGAAACATTTAGAGGATGACCCAGAAGGGAATGCATATGGCTTAAAAAAGCTTGTGACCTCAGTTCTATTAGGTCTATTAAGACACAATTAAATATCTCCTTGGATTGGTCCTTCAGAATGGAATAGACACTTATGATAATTAATTACATAGGTGCCAGACAATTACATGGGGCCACATAGGACAATTGTCCTTAGCTTGGTCATTAATTTATTAAATATAGGACATTAAAATTAGGTCAAATTAAAATTAACAAAAGGCACAAAAGTTTTGACCACATCATGATTTCTAAAAGTTAAGTAGAAATGTATCTTGAACATTTAAGATTAAATATATTTTTATCTTTTCTCGAATAAATTAAAATGATATTACTTTTTAAAAGTTAACCTTTTTATTAGATTATATATTAAATTATATATAGTTGACAGGAAAATAAAAGTAGAGAGCAGATAAAGAATGGAGCTGTATAACAGTGCAGAGCAGATGATGACATCTTCAGGACAGGACATGGATGGATTACCTCAGCCTGTAGCTCTGGGCACAAACGCCACCTCAAACTTGAATGAGATGGTGTCACAGAATAGAGTAGAGCTCAAAACTTCATTGACTTCTTTTCTGATAAGAATGTAGATTGGTTATCATTGTGTGTTCACATTCCTGGTTCATTCACACTGACTCTAAGCACTGTTTGGTGAGCCAGAATGTGTTTATCATTTCTAAAAGGCAGAAACCAGCTCACAGCAGACAAAAGTAGTGAAGTGAGCTAGTGCCCTGCAGGTCCCTCTGGCCCTCAGCAGCTGCTGTGCTCTGTCCANGTTCTAGACCTGCATCTCTCTGCACCTCTGTTTTTCTAGCTCTTCATTCACACCCCTGCAGTTTTTCTGACTCTCTTCACCTCATTGTCTCCTAAAAGGGGGACTTCCTGAGGCCTTCTCATCTTTATATCTACATCAACTCCATCATTCCATTCTGAAACACTGTGCCTAGGACATAAATGGACTTGGAGTACATATAAAGCAAAAGTTTATATTTAAAACTTAGATTTCTTCTGTTAGGACATTCTGGTCATTTCTATCAACTATTGTTTAAAAGTTCATTATCCCTAATGGCAGAAAGTATCAGCGTTCTTTAATCTTGCAGTTCCAACAAGGGTTTTATAAGCTGAAAACGTCAGTGATTTTCAGCATGAGGTACCTACATATGAAATTGCACCATTATTCTTTTATTACAAGGACACATGCACCTTGAAACTTCATTTTAAATCAGTCATTCTTTCAGAATTTCACATTAAGGGAAATTGGGAAAATAAAATCCATGATTTTTTTATTTGTGCCTTGTTTTTAAGCTATTGGGAAATGGTAGTATGGCATACCATGTGGGTTTAACTTGGTATAAGCTAGCTCTTTGATCAGTTACTCACTCTATGGCTTTAAATTAACAGATATTCCATGGGGACCATTAAAGAGCCTGGAGAGAAGTGTCCAGTGAGGTGCTCATATTTCTTCAAAACCTGCAGGAACTATAATTGCAAGGGTAGATTTATGTCTTATAGCACCCCATCATTGAGTCATTTTCTATTGGTTATGATTTAAAATTTCTTTTCCTTGGAGAAGTGAAATACTCTAGCACTTAGGGCTCAGAGAGTGGATGTCACTTAGCAATATACCCCTTTATGAAGACCTTTGGATGTCTAGAATTTACTGNTAATTCTTAATGTAAGTGGAATAATACACTGAGAGTATTGACTTCTAAATGTCTTTTGTTCTTTCAAGGTGGTTTCCAGAAGTGCAGAATATTTATTACAAAGGCAATAAAAAAAAGCAATTGCCAACTGG
>NW_018392316.1:3648-6693 GCF_900095145.1 Mus pahari | reverse complement strand
AAGAAAAAGAATAAAGAAAGAAAGAAAGAAAGGTGTGCCCTTTCAGAAGGGAAACTGGCAAGGTAGCTTTTCTGATGAGACAGCAGGATGGAATAGAATCTTCAGATCTATTACACTTACATGATAAAAAGGTTAGGTCAACTTGCACAGTTTGGTTAAGATTATCATCACAATGGTGAGGATTTGGGTAAATCCTTGGGGGATGATTGAGTTTTGAAGGCTTGGGTATAGCTTGCTTTGAGGAGTTCCTTTTATCTCAGGAAGGAGACTGTTTCCTATAGCATGAACAATGCTTTGGGATCAATGTGCTTGTCCTGCTAGTTAACTTCTAGGTCCAGTAAGACAGTACCAAGCAGTACCAAGGATGGCAATCACTCCTGCAATTTTTCCAGTGGGATCTGCTCTTGTTTAGGTGTCTCAGGTACAAGCGAAAGTGTGTTCTGCGTATTTAATTGGGGATGGCATAATTTTCATTCACAGCAATTGATCTCCACATCTCTATATTTCTATATATATCTATGGTTATTTTATTTAATCTTACAGGAATCAACTAGAGCTTTTGAACATCCAGGTTTCATCATGAGGCTGGTTCTTGATAAAAAAACCATTAAGTTTGCACCTGAGTTTAATGTCTACATAGATACCCTCATCAATGTCTATGAAATCATGATTAAGGCTGTCAGCTTTGTGCCAAGAGTTGAGACAAAATTGTATTCCCAATGGGTAAGTAACAAGGATATTTTTATTGCTGCCCTGGAAGCAATCAGACCTGCTCCCATCTTGGCTCCATAGACTCCCCCCACCCCCTTTACTTTGATTCCTTGACATACATTAGAAGAACCAAATTTAGTAATTTTCTTACATATTCATGTATTCTGAAATAGTTGTTTTCTGCTTATGGGTTCTTCATATCACCACATTTCGATGTCTGTCAAAATTCACTGCTTACTTTGCCTTTGCATAACTCCAACTCATTTATTGCATTTATTCCTAATATTTTACCATTTTTCAAGGACAGATATTGTCAAGGTAGCTTATGAAGCACACTGNTATAGCAAGTTAATAAGATAAGAATTACCAAACTCTAAGTACTGAGTATAATTATCCAAATGAACTCTATTGCTATGTTTTTATGGTTAGAAAAGATGACTTTTATAACACTTACTGATGCCTACAGTAGAGAGTATATGCAATGAGTTAAAATTAGTATGAAAATATGTAATTTAGACTTTCGAGAAGAAAAGATTTGTTTTGTGTCAGGTTTTTAGAACTAGGACTTGCATGGGGCATTGTATGTGGGTTGATGGTTTTGTCAACCTTACTTGGTCACATTTTAAAAAATAAACATTACGGAGTTCTCTATGATCACTACCCCTAGATGTCTCTAGGTGATTTGAGGTTCAGCCAGATTTTGAAATAAATTATAAGACTAGTTTGAATAAAATAATTACATGGTGTCTCAGTGACCTTTGACAGTAGATGCAGAAGCAGATTCATATTTTTGTTCATTAATATATTTGATAGGAATGGAAAATAGATTGAAATACCCTTCTATTTCCCTTGGAAGGCAAACTGGTAAGGGCTGAGGCAACATGAGTCTAAGCTCATAACTGTCTCATGATCTAATATGATATTCTTTGAACACCTGAGGTAACACATGAAATATCATTTTTCTTAACTCTCAATGGGCACTAATTAAATTTAATATTAGAAACTTTCTAAGGTGATTCTCAGTCTGAAAATCTAATTATGTCTAGAAAGATAGCTCTATTTTAGAAATTAGNCAAGCTGCTAAAAATGTAAGAAACAGTCTTAGATGAGTAATAATGACCTTCACAGGAGAACCCATAAATCTACCTTGCACGCAGCCCATTGTGTGGAGTGAAGTATTCTAAAAGCTGTTTTGTAGAAGAGACAATACCAAGTGCATCCTGAGCCCAAGACTGAGGGACTGATCAAGGTGGTGACATTCAGTAGTTCCTGTAAACAATCTAGCTTTAAGACAGCTGATCCTCTGAAGTGCCCAGTAGGAGGCATAGCAGGCAGGCACTCACTGGATATCTAAGGTGGTGAGATCCATGTCGGTGTCATAGAATACCCACCATAGACTGATTTCTACTCATTACAGAGTTAAAAATGCCTTTTTCTAGATGACACAACACAGATGTTTCTAGGAGTTACCATGCAGATTATAAGCTATGCCAACACATGTATTCATCCTCTTATTTACAAGGGGAAGGAGTTGAATGTTGACACTCATGTGCTAATTTAAAACTGTCTTCTTGTGCATTCTTGCTCACTGTTATTCCAACCATGGTCACAGTATAGGAATGTGGCAGCTAGGGATCAGCATCAAAGGCCACCTAGTGAGTGGCAATCTTTCTTTGGTTTGACTTCTCTGCTTCTTGAACCCAGGTTCAGTGTTTTAGGAGGGTGGTGATGGGGCTCTGCACAAGCATCTTCTTTTTAAGAGTGCAGACCAAAGCCAGCCTTGGAAAGCTAGCACAGCAATGTGTGAGCTTATCTGTTTTGTGCACTAGGTTTTATTTTTGCGTGTATTTTCAAATGACCATTTGCCCAACTGTACTGAAAAAAACAAAAACAAAACAAACAAAATATAACATCAGGTAGCCCTTATGGAAAACAAAAGTTACACAAAACCTACAGCATACAACACTCTTCAGGATGGACTGAACATATTTCTATAGATTAGAAATTAGTAAATTAAAATAGCCTTTTCTTTTTTTTTTAATGTTTTTTCTTAGATATTTTCTTTATTTACATTTCAAATGCTATCCTGAAAGTTCCGTCCCCATGCCCCTGTTCCCCTACCCACCCACTCCCACTTCTTGGCCCTGACATTCCCCTGTGCTGGATCATATAAAGTTTGCAAGACCAAGGGGCCTCTCTTCCCAATGATGGCAGATTAGGCCATCTTCTGCTACATATGCAACTAGAGACACGAGCTCAGGGGGCACTGGTTAGTTCATATTGTTCCACCTACAGGGTTGCAGCCCCCTTAAGCTCCTTGGGTACTTTCTCTAG
>NW_018392316.1:0-3628 GCF_900095145.1 Mus pahari | reverse complement strand
TCAGGGTCCCTTCAGCAGAATCTTGCTGGCATGTGCAATAGTATCTGCGTTTGGTGGCTGATGATGGGATGGATCCCTGGATGGGGTAGACAAAGCCTTTTCTTATGTATAGAAATGGCAACATAGTAAGATTGACACTTTCAAGGAGATAATATTGTAGGGTTAATTTAGCTAAAGGTACATGAAGTAACATCATTTCCCTTCTTTGCTCAGGAAAGCAAACCTAAGCCAACAAACTTGAAGCCCATAATTCTGAAAGAAATCATAGATGCTCATAAGGAAAAGATTAGAGAGGTGGTGTTACAAGAGAGCATGGAACCAACCGAGCACCTCAAAATGTATGACAAGTATCAGTTCTTGATTACTGGAAAAGCTGAGCATGATACTGATGAGTTCCTGTTTCAAAATCAGAACTATGAGAGACTAATAGAGGAAATTCGAAAATACCAAAAGCTAAAAGAAGAAATACAGTACACATCTCGAAAGGTAATTGCCCCTTTTTCTGTGACTCTTGATAAAAGAGAATGGTCTATCTCAGGTATATTAGCATCTAGTGTTAGAGCCCACAGTGAAAAAACCAGAAGTGCTGTCAATAGGAGCATGTGCCCAGAACTGGTGACACTTGCCAAGCATGGCATGGGTCTCAGTGTTGGGCAGCTAGAACACATACTGTGCTCATATGCATGAGATACCAGTGCAAGGTGAAAAGGGATTTAAGAAACATGAATAGAAAGAAGCATAAGTACGGAATCTCCTGACTTTTAAATTTCATGTTGACAGATCTTTTGGAAACGACAGCAATAAATCCACAATGTACTCCCTGCAATTACTAAAGATACTAAAGATTACTAAACGTCCTCTCCTGGCCCCTTGATCAAAACCAGTCTTCAAATTCCCTACTGTGCCCATGTATTACTTTTTAAATACGGAACGAATAAAATACGTGAAACTCACTGCTGGATGGAGTGTTACACACCTGTAGTGCCAGCATTCAGGAAGCAGGTGGAACACAAATTCATGGTCAACAGTCTGGACTATAAAGCAAGACAATGTCTAAAAGCAAACAAAACTAATGAAAAAAAAAAAAAAGGAAGTTAATTTTCATTCAGTTACTGAAAACCTAATTTCCTAAACTTTAAAAAACCATAATGATGATGATGATGATGATATTTACTCATATATGGTTGTAAAAGAAAAAGTATTTGTTGCCAGAAGTTGGGGAGAGGTGGGTGGGTCAGATATTAGAAATTCCCCAGCCCCACATGTGAATTTGTTATTCTCTTTGTTTGTTTTTGATACAGGATCTTGGCCTTTAGCCCAGGTTGACCTGGAACTCACTGTGTAGTTGAGGCTGGCCTCAAACTTAGCCATTCCTCATGATCTTGTTGTCCAAGTTCAGGAGTTATACACCTGAGCCATTATGCCTGGTTCAACAATTTAAAACCAAAAACCAAGAACCAACAATCTCAAAACCTGACCTTATTACATTGCACGCACAAATCAGCAGCCAGGAGAATAGAAAACGAAGAGAGCCTCTTACTTACGCTTATCCAATTCCTGCTTCATAAGTCTTTTTCACTCTGCAGACTGTTCGTTTGGGAATGTTTGAAATGCACTTTGAGGAACTGATCAAATCGTTAGTGAAGCGAGCAGATGTCATCTGTGGGAAACTGATAGCCAAGATGTTCCGCGATCACCAGGAACTAAACACAATGTACGCGAGTGTAGGGGTGGCTATGTTTTTATTCTAGGAGTCGTCTTTGTGTCACTTGGCAATGGAAGTGGGTCGAACAGTGTCACAGGGATTTCAAAGGAAGGATTATGCTAAGTGTGTTCTACATGGAGTGACATTTCGTTGTCAGGATGGTTTTTTTGGTTTTACACATATGCCTTCCCAGTCATCTAAATTAATTATTGTGCTTCCATTCTTTTGCACAAGTCAGGTGGACATTCACTTCATACTTTAAAACTTGTGTAATCCATACATAAATTAGTTTTCAGAGTTGATCTGTATAGGANCTGTGGGTGNANGCTAAGGATGTGCTGTCAAATTCAAACTTTGTCACACTGTCATTACTCTTTAGTGATGGGAGCTTAGCCCAGGGGCTGGGTCCTCAATGAAGCAGCGGAGGGAAGAGCATCCTTGGGGCAAGACTTGGTCTTGTGAGAGAGTAGGGTTGCTCTCTATAATAACATATGCCTGTCTTGACTTCAAGTTACTGGGGCCAGAAACTGCAGATCTGTTAACACTTGTTGCTAACAGCCTGATGATTAGGTAAAGGATTTATTGCTAGCATTCCCTTCTCTGTCCAGGAGGCCAGAGCCCTTCACTGGCCTGACTAGTTAATTCTTTGTTAGCCATAGAGGAAGGAAAGGAAAAGAATCAAAATGCTTTATACAGGCAAATATGCACAGACATATATACATTCATATATCCACACTTTGGTCAGGCCCAACTATCTGTCTAAATCAACTCCATAAATATTCATGTATGCTTATATACATACACATTTACCTATACACATGCATACAGATAAAATATACATTTGGATGAATAGATAGATAGATAGATAGATAGATAGATAGATAGATAGATAGATAGATAGATAGATAGATAGATAGGTGGGTGACAAGAGCACCCCAAGACAAACCATTCAACCCACAACTTTATTTCTTTTTTCTGGCCTTTTTGTTTTAACATTGTTAGACAAAAGATTCTTTAGAATTTTCCTCATAGATAAAATGGGAGTTACAAAAGGATGTTAAGAAGTTCAAAGTGGGATTTCATTCTAACATGCTTGGTACAAGTTCCAAGTAACAGCCTTTACATGGCCTTGCCTTATCATAGTGCACGCCTGTGGCTATATCCTTAGACCTAAATGTTTTTCCTTGAACACAAATTTGTCCCAAGCGAATTTCACTTTTTTTGTGTAATTATGAAAGCTCCTTGTGTTTCTTACTATGCAGTCTTTACTATATGAGTGGGCACATTGTAGTCTTGATTCTTACTTCATTACATCTGTCTAGGAAAGCAACTAAAACCATTTCTTAAAACCTTCTTACTGAAATTATTTGAAATAAATCAGAAATTCTATAGAGTCATTAATTCATATAAGCAGCATTAATTCATGAAAGTTTATGGTAATCTTCAGGAAATCTTATCAATAGGGTGGGCTAGTGCTCAGGGATTTTTATATTAATTTAATAATGACAGGAAAGGCTTATTATCTACAAGAGGCAATCCTGAGATGAAGCCTCTTTGGGTCCTTGCCATTGAGCTCACTCATCACAGACCATGCAAAAGTGGTGGGCCACCCCCAGAAAGGTCACCTGTTAGACTTAGCCTGTCCTAGATGGCTCCTGATTCTTTAAGTCCTGGGCAAGTTGTTATTTTTATAAAGATTTTAAANTTATTTTAAAAGATGTACTTATTTATGTATATGAGTGCTCTATTTGCATGTATGCCTCCATATCAGAAGAGGGCATCAGATTCCATTATAGATGATTGTGAGCCACTATGTGGTTGCTGGGAGTTGAACTCAAGGCCTCTGGAAGAGCGGCCAAGTGCCCGTAAGCACCGAGCTACATCTCTATCCACCAAGTTGTTCTCTTAACTGGAGAACTCTTG
>NW_018392315.1:0-14265 GCF_900095145.1 Mus pahari | reverse complement strand
CAGGCTGGAGGACAAAATTTGTGCTCTCATATTGGCTAAAAAGCCTTTCACTCAACCCTCTATGTTAAACTTTCACCTTCTACTTTGCTAGGAAAAAAGGGGGGAAGTTAACCACAGGGTACAATGTATCCCCCCATCCAGCTAAGCCCTCAAAAACTGTACCTGAGGCTGTGCTCCCCTACAGGAACACCCGAATCGTGTTTTCGACCCAAAATTTTCTTGCTTCTTTATTTAAAAGCTTATTTTCTCTCTAGTAGTCATGATATATGCCCCCAAAATTCTTTCAACTTGTTTAAAATTTCCTTTAAGGTTCAAAAGTCATCCAATCCTTAATTAACAACCAGTTTCCTTTTAGAGACAAACTGTTACTTCCTACCCCAGTTACACAATTAACATGATATTTTCTTCCTCAGCCATCCAAAGCAGACCATAATGTACTACTAAGCAAACCATTCCAGACATAACTTTTGCTATCCGCCCTATGCAGACATACTATGCTGGTGTTCTGTTCCTCTGTCACAATTACTCTACAGGTCTATCTCCACATAGTGCCTGCTGCCACAGATCCACCTGAGACAGTGCCATCTCCTGAGACCTACAGACAACAAAGCTGCCTTCCTCCAAAATCCTCATCTGACTGAAGACTCCCGAGACACAAACTGAACCCCACAAAAGACAAACATAGGATCTTCCACCCACAGATGAACTCTCTTGCCAAAGCCAAATGGCTGCTGAATTTTGAGGGAAAGTTACATCATAGTGAGGAAAACATGTCTATCTAGATTAATTAATTGCTGTTCAAAACTGATATTATTACCCACAAGTTGTACTACCATGGAACAATGAATTGATTGCACAATCCCTTGCCTTCCCAGCCCTCACCCTAGCCCTCCTCACTACTCTGGCTTTGTTCTGCTGCTTCTCTAGGCTGTAGGTTTTCTCCAGATATTTCCACCCCACCCTAAAGTTTCACAACAAATGACACAGTGACCCCCCCTTTTCTTATAAAAGCAGACAGGGGATATGAGGGGCATTGGGCTATGCACAGACAGTCTGGTCTTCAGTCGAGCTGAGATATTGAACCCCGGGACCCTGTTGTGATAATTCACCTACATGGGACAGAAGGAGTTCTCTCATGTCTCTTGGAACCCAGGGTCCTGTTGAAGTTACCTCCCCCTCAGCCCCCACAAGAGAAGCATGGTTAGTAGTCACGTAGGCAGTGTCCCAAGGTTCTAACCTTCAGGCTAGACTCCTCCCCAGTTACCTAGCAACAGTAAGGACCACAGAGGGGCTGTTTGGCCCTCCTCACTCTCTTGCTCTTACTCCCCTATACTTACTCTCTCCTCTCCTCTCCTCCCACTCTCTTACTCTCTCTTTCTCTCTAGCCTTTCTTCTCTCTCTATCCCTTTTTCCCTTCTTTCCTCTTGGCCATGGCTGGTCTCTCTCTCTCTTTCCACCTTTTCTCCTTTCCCCCTGTCATTCTACAATAAAGTTCTAAGTCCATAGACTGTCTCTGACCATCAAGGCCTGCTGCGCTTACTCTCACCTGCATGGGAGCCTCCCTCCCTCAGCCCTCTCTCCCATAATCCCAGGGCTACAGGGTGTCACCTCGGGGGTCCCCAGTTGGGGGCTGCCCTTTGTCCACCCTCTGTTGAGTGGGGTCAGTGGCTTAGATGCCCTCTCTCGTGTCTGCCTGCCCAGAGCATAGGAGGAACTCTGGCTGGGTGCAGGCTAGCCTCCTTTTCCCCTCCTTCCCCCCATCCCTTTAGTTCCCACAAGCTGCTAGTAGGACATCTCAGAGGATATCCATGCTAGGCTCCTGTCTGTAAGCATAGCATCAGTATCAGTGTCAGATCTTGGTGCTCCCTCCCCCATGAGATGGATCCACCTTTCCTCCAGTTTCTTCTCCATTTTTGGCTCTGCAGTTCTTTTAGACAGGAACAATTCTGGGTCAGATATTTAGACTATGCGCTAGTAACCCCGTATCTCCTCTGGAGGCCCTGTGGATCTACTGGAGGTTGACACTTTGAGTTCCCTCTTCCCATTGTTGGGCATTTTGGATAAGGTAACCTCCATTGAGTCCTGTGAGTCTCTTATCTTCCAGATCTCTGGTATGTTCTACAGGGTCCCCCTCACCCCTCTAGGCTGCATATTTCTATTCATTCTCTTGGCTCCCTCGGCTTCTCTCCTGACCCATCCCCAAAGCAGATACTGTCCCCTTTCCCCCTCCCACTCCCCTCTCCCACCCAGATACCTCTTGCCTTCTGCCTCCCTGTTATTATCTTCCCCATTTTAAGTGAGTTTAAAGCATCACTTGGGCCTTTCTACTTGTTAAACTTCTTTTGGTCTGTACATTTGACTAATATCCACTTATCAGTAAATACATACCATGCATGTACTTTTGTGTTTGGGTTACTTCACTCAGGATGATAATATCTAGTTCTATCCATTTGCATTAAAAATTTATGTTGTCCTCATTTTTAATGGCTGAATAGTATTCTGTTGTATACATGAACCACATTTTCTGTATCCATTCTTCCGCTGAGGGGACATCCGGGTTGTTTTTTGCTTCTGGCTATCACAAATAAGGCCATTATAAACATAGTGAAGCATGTATCTTTGTGGTATGGTGGGGTAACTTTTGGGTATATGCCCAGCTGGGTCTTCAGGTAGAACAATTTCCAGTTTTCTGAGGAACTGCCAGATTGATTTCCAGATTGGTCGACCAGTTTGGAATACCATAAGCAATGGAGGAGTGTTCCTCTTTCTCCACATCCTTGCTAGAATGTGCTGTCACTTGAGTTTTTGATCTTAGCCACTGTGATTGGTGTAAGGTGGAATCTCAGTTAATTTGGATTTGCATTTCACTGATGCCTAAGGAATTTGATTTCTTTAAGTGCTTCTCAGTCATTAGATATTCTTCTGTTGTAAATTTTCTGTTTAAGTCTATATCCCATTTTTAATTTAGAATTTTTTGGAGGTTAACTTCTTGAGTTCCTTATATATTTTGGATATTAACTCTCTATGGGTTAGTGATTTTTCTCTTCCAATACATAGGTCTCCAATTTATCCTATTGATGGTGTCTTTTGCCTTGCAAAAGCTTTTCAGTTTCATGAGGTCCTATTTATCAAGTCTTGATCTTAGAGCCTGAACCACTGGTGTTCTGTTTAGGGAATGTCCCCCTTTGCCAATGGGCTTGGGGCTCTTTCCCACTTTCCCTTCTATTAGGCTCAGTATATCTGGTTTTATTTTGAGGTCCTTGATCTACTTTGACTTGAGCTTTGTGCAAGGTTATAGATATGGATCTATTTTCATTCTTATATATACAGACTGCAAGTTAGAACAACACCAGCTTTTTTCCACTGCATGTTTCTTTAGCTTCTTTGTCAAAGATAAAATGTCCATAGGTGTGTGGGTTTATTTCTGGGTCTTTGATTCTACTCCATTGATCAACCTGTCTGTCTCTGTATTTATGCCATGTAGTCTTTATCATTATTGCTCTGTAATATAGCTTGAGGTCAGGGATGGTGGCTCTCCTAGAAGGTCTTTTATTACTGAGAATTGTTTTGGTAATCTTGTTTTTTTCACATATAAAGTTGAGAATTCCTCTTTTCATGTCTGAAGTATTGGGTTGGAATTTGATGGAGATTACATTGAATCTGTAGATTGCTTTTGGTAAGATGGCTATTTTAACTATGTTAATCCTACCAATCCATGAGCACAGTAGTTCTTTCCATCTTCTGAGGTGTTCTATAATTTCTTTTTTCAGTGATTTGAAATTATTGTTATACAGCTTTTTCACTTGCATAATAAGAGTTACCCCAAGATATTTTATACTATCTGTGGCTATTGTGATGGTTGTTGTCTCCCTAATTTATTTTTCAGCCTGTTTATGATTTGTATAAAGGAAGACTATTGATTTATTTGAGGTAATTTTATATCCCACCACTTTGCTGAAGTAGAAGTTCTCTGGTAAAATTTTGGTGGTTGTTCATGTATACTATCATATCATTTGCAAATAGTGATTCTTTGACTTCTTCCTTTCCAATTTGTATGCCCCTGATCTTCTTTTGTTGTCTAATTTCTTTAACCAGAACTTAAAGAATTATATTGATTATATAGGGAGAGATTGGCAACCTTGTCTTGACCCTGATTTTAGTGGGATTAATTCAAGGTTCTCTCCATTTACTTTGATGTTGGCTGTTGTTTTGTTATGTAGCGTGAATTCCTGATCCTGTGAAGACTTTTAACAGGAAATTATGTGTATTTTGTCAGTCTTTCTTAGCATCTAGTAATGTGATTATGTGACTTTTTTCTTTGAGTTTCTATAATGGATATGTAGATAAATTTCTGGATATTAAACAATCTCTGCATCCCTGGGATGAAGTCTACTTGAACATGGTGAATGATCATTTTGATGTGTTGTTGGATTTTGTTTGCAATAATTTTATTGAGTATTTTTGTGTTGAAATTAATAAATGAAATTGGCCTGAAGTTCTTTATATGTTGGGTCTTTGTGTGGTTTTGGTATCTGAGTAACCATGACCTTATAGAATGAATTAGGTAGTGTTCCTTCTCTTTCTACTTTGTGGAATAGTTTGAGGATTATTGGTATTAACTCTTCTTTGAAGGTCTGGTAGAAGGCAGGTAGATTTCTGAGTTGAAGGTCAGCCTGGTCTACTGGCTGAGTGAGTTCCAGGAGAGCCAGGGCTATACAGAGAAGCCCTGCCTTCAAAAACAAAAATGAAAACGAAAACCAAAATGAAAACTAAAACAAAAACCAAAACAGAAAAACAGAAAGAAAGAAAGAAAGAAAGAAAGAAAGAAAGAAAGAAAGAAAGAAAGAAAGAAAGAGAGGAAGGAAGGAAGAAAGGAAGAAAGAAAGAAATTTGCTTTGTGATGTGGCACAGAATAAAAGAGTTGTGAGATTTGGGAACCCCCAGGGTACTTTGTTCAGGAGGCCTTACTCCAAGCCTTTCCTGGAACATGGAAAGAGGGAAGCCACCTGCACTATGAAAAAGTTTGCTAGGATTTAGATGTGTGTAGGGCCAAGCTACTAGCTAGGTAGAGTTCTAATGTGAAAGTATGGGGAGCCAGGGAGTTTGTCAGCATTCTCAGGAGCATGGTGAGCAGGAAAGGAAAATGGACACATGGGCTAGGTTACTGAAGAGTGATACCATAGCTCAATTATTAGAGGGCTGTGGCTCAATAATACATCTTTTGTGTCTATTACTGTTGGTTGGAGATGATCTTGTGGGTGTTTGTTGAGGTGGAGGTTCTAAGAAGGAAGAGGAAATGTGGCAATTTGGTGGGAATACATGCATGTGCAGTATAAGAGCACAAGAGTACTTACTTTCCTCCTGGATCTGGGTTCTCAGAGGTCACAAGCTACTTGGATAACTTTCTTTTTTTTTCTGACAAGACTTCCTGCAAATGAGTGAAAGCACAAACATTTGATTAATTATAGAAATTAGCATCATGCATTCATGAGGTCCAAGGAAAATAGTACAGCTACTGTATAATCTGATGAGGGCTTTGTGAAAATGCGGTGCCACCCAGTTCAATATATACATGCTGCAAGGAAGACAGAGCATAGAGTCACCATGGTGACTATGCAAATTCTCCTGCTGACTATGGTTCTGATCCTGCCCTCTATGGAAAAATTACCCTTCAGGAATACTGTGTATTCTGCCACAGTTGACAAGGTGAGAGGGTTGGGTAGACTGATTTGTGTTTTGTAGATTGGATGAGAGTCTCAGGGATGTTGCTGAGATCTTTAAATGGACATCAGTGAGATACCCTCTGCTATGACTTAGTGTCTTCCCTCTAGCATGGTTTGCCTTGATATCTGACACTGGGTATACCCAGAGGCCAAGAGGTATTTTATGGAGGTATATTTCTCATCAGTCTGCTACAAAGCCAACCTGTCTCTTTTCTCACTTTGTGGTGTTTTAAAGTCTTTTTTTAATTCCACAGAAATTTTTCTGTTCAGTGTTTCTATTTCTCAATGAAAGACTTATACAGGATTATGGGTACAACTCAGGGCTGTTCTTTGCTGAGGGCTGAGTTCTGCTGGGTATTGGAAGGGTTGTCTGGATGGATAGAGTTCCTAAGCTGTTTTGATATTTAAATTGATGTGTTTGAGAATATAAAGAACTCTGGAGATGATCAGCCTTCCTCCCAAACCCTGGAAGTGATGAATAAAGATTCTTATTGTGTCAGTTCTGATCACTTATAACTTCCTCCTGTAATATTAGCTGATCTGGAGGCAAACATGCTCCCATGGTTGAAGGTAGTATACTAGTACCCTGCTTCCCTCTATTGACATCTCCATAGCATTATGTACCAACAGCCTCTTGGTAGTGATCCTACGTTCTTTTTCCTCTCATTCCTAGGAGGAATCTCATGATAATTCTCTTATCCTTGTCCTCTTGGTGATTTTTTTCTCACCTGTTTAAGTGTGACTTTTGCAGGTATCCTAGAACAATCCTGTCCCAGGATTGATATCTCCGATTCAAGATCCCTGTCCTAGCCTATTTGAATTTGCCTGCTTATGGCAGAGAGGAGTTAACCATGACCTGGAATCTTCCTGATCCTTCAACATAGGATGTCCCTTTAGAAGGGACAATAACCCCACTCCAGTTTTCTCCATCTCTGTTCATGTCTGGAATCCCTTTTCTTGGCTTACCCTTTTTGTGCTTTCCCTCTCAAGGGTGGTTTTCCTCTTTAGCTCCTAGGAAAATGGTGTATTCTTAATACCTCTGGAGTTTGCACTGCGCTGCCTCCCTATCTCTAGGTCAACCTGGCAACACATCAGTCTACAGCCACTATTCTATACACTCGTGAGATTACAACAGTGGCTTAGGATGTCTTTCAGGCTAGACATGTAGACTCTCAACAAACATCTATTGCTGTCTACTGGTCCATCCTCAGGTCTTGGTCAAGGGTCATGGTGCTGCCCAGAAACTCTTGATATTTCTAGGTTACTTTTCTAATTCAAATATTCCCATGCTCTATAGAAATCCCATGAATAGATAGCCCTGTGTCAAAATGTATTTTGGGGAAGCTTTTGGGATAATGAAGAAAATGTTGGAACACAGGACCTTGCTGGCAGCTGCTGGCAGCATTATTCTGAGTAAGATGGGCAGTCACTATTGGATCAGACTCCTTCTCTCCTCAAACTACTGTCAAGTTCAACATTTATGTCTAGAAAGTAAAGCAGAAGGGTATTTGAGGGTACCTATGGGCAAAGTATGTGCTTTGCAGGGGCTTTTTGGGGGGTGGTCATGTGATTGTCTGCATATGACTTCTGCCCTCTGGTGATGAATATGAAAATCTTATTTTCTGAGCAGCCTTTGTTGAGTGTATTGGGGTCTGCCAACCTCATGGTAGACCCATGTGCTCAGATGACCCTTGTCACAAATGTGAGGTAAACATAATTTCTTCTTTACTTCGATGTGACCTAACTTATGCTAAGGAATATTCAGCTGGAGTTGTTCTTTCTATGAAATCTCATGCCTTAGAAAAATTCCTGAATGATCTGTGAATGAACCATCTATAGTAAGATTCTTTTCTACCCCCTTGTTCCTTACCCATGTGGCCTGCAGGTCAAAACGTGTCCCCAAGTCCAAGAGTGATATTGTATTTTGAAGATTTTGTAGAACACATGCAACTGAAAAGAACAGGCATCATCAACCCTGGTTTTGATGGTAATAAGATAGAGATTTTGCATCTTTCTCTTAATTCATGAGTTTCCTATAAGACAATAACACTACACATACCTTTCCCAGACATATGTCTTGTTCTCTGTTTGTAAATAGAGTCCTGTGAATTGTTTGGAGAAGTCTAGTGCATTGAGGAAGTACCACAGAGTCTGCACAGGAACTATGTTCTGAGACCCCTACGTTCATCTTCTCCTGTCAATAGAATGCCAGGTGGCAGAGAAGAAATGAATGCCTTACTTCCACACCACAGCCCCCAAATCCTTATATTTCAGTATAGGTGGTAACTATTCCCCTTTGTTTAATGTTTGATCAAATGGCTCCTAGTTTTGTAATAGTCGGGAGTGATTAGGCATATAATCCTGACCTCGATCATCAACATAGCTCCTTGCATAGGTGACATGTCATGGCACAAAGGGTGACAGAGCTCAGTTTTGGCAGCCAGGGCAGCTGGAGAGAAGGATAGTTTAGGAACATGCATGATGACTAGTGAGTATAGAGGAGTGTGAGTAGAATCATAGGCAAGCAGACGTTGATACATGAGTGTGTTTCAGTGTAAAAACCAAGAGTATCAGTGTGTCCTTCATGTTCTGGTGCCTACTGTTAAATGGATGTCCTGGAATGAATGCCATGAAGGAGGGTTCAGGTGTTCCTTGTGACTTTGGAAGAGCATGGTGTCAGGCAAGGACTTTATTAATTCAGCAACCAGTGCCTGAGGGAAGTAGAAGCAGAAGTATCAGACACAGGAACTTCAGAAATGGAGGGAGTAAATACAAGCATGTTGCACCCACATCCAGACAAAAATAAAGGAAAAATGTACCAAATATCTCCACTGAATTTCCACCAAATTATGTTCTTCTTTGTGTACTCTCAGCTTTTTCTTGGGGACAGTTAGCTTCTTAGAAATTGCAGACTTACCCTCATTTGGCTGTTTCCTCAAATCTGTGGAAGCAGGGGGATTTAGTATGACTCAAGTCAGCCGAGGGTTGGCCATGAATGGGGCTCATGAAGGTCAGCATACCTCAACCATGGAATATATGAAGTGAAAAGAATCCCATATGGCCCCTGGGCCTTATCTGTGTGAGTTATGGACTGTTAGGCATTGTGGATATGCACCATGAGGAAGAAATGGAAAGGAGAACCTCAGAGGACACAGCCATAGCACACTTTTAACATTCAGTGAGTATGATGTAGGATGGATCCGTCTCATGGATGTCACAAATAGAGTAAAGGTTGTGCCATCCAACTGTCTTCTGTGACAGAATGGAGGCAGGGTCATTCTGAGCATCTGATAGACCATGTTGTTTGAATGAAAAAATCTCATGTCTGACTGACACATAAAACAGAACAAAATACAGCACTGAAAACCATCTCATGTCAGAAGTTCTGAGAACATGTCAGAGACTGAATACAGTAAGAGCAGAACCCTAATGCATGAATGGCATGGTCCAGCTGGCTGACATTTTCATTGAGAGAGAAAGAAGGCCACTGGAGCCAGAAAACCTTGTATTCCAGTCACAGGCATCCAACAAAATACCAGATCAGGTCAATTAATATTAGATTCATCTTGGAAAGAAGAAAACATATGCTTTAAGAAGAAATGTTCCCTCCTAAGGAAGATGTCCACAAGTCTCTGCATATATGCAGAGCAAGGATGGACCAGACATAAAAGGAATGTAAGAATAAATACATAAATACATAAATAAACAACCCAAGACTTGCTAAAGTCTTAGCCAGAATCAAAATACTTGCAAGTCTTTACCCTACAATTGTGACACACTACTTGCTCCAGACACCATATCCTGTCAAATAATGAATGTAATGCCATGTATTGGTTACTACTTTTTGAGGTGCTGGTCAGTGGGATCCTATCATTGTACTTGTATATCTCCAGATCTTTGATGGCAAGACTATCATTGTGAAAACACCACATACTTAGATGTAGAGCACAGAAAATTAAGAGTGATAACAATCTAGAAGCCTCATATCTACTAGTTGGCTTTCTTAGAGCTTGAAGTTTTAGTGCACACTACCAGGGACAAAGTGTTTCCCATAGTTTTATCTATCTGTCAATGTTTTGAACTACAGTAGTTCTGGCCTGGCAAGATAGGACCAAAAATGCAATCCTAGCAGAATCACCAATCACTTCCTTTTTGGATTTGAAATCTGTTCCAAAAGAAATAATTCACACATGGTCCCATTAAGTAGGTGAAAAGTCTTCCTGAAGAAATAACCAGTTAGCAATAGTACCTTAGACAGTGGTATAATTTTATGAGACATACCAAGATCTATATTGGGAATTTGGCTGTATTGATCTTGTTCTGTCCTTGTCTATGCAGTCTCTGGTTATGTAAGTTAATTGTAGAAAGGTGCTTCCATATCAGGAAAATACGGATTCTTGTAGAAATAATCAAATAATCTCTTGTGCAACCATCAACCTGTCTGTAAAAGAGCTATGACAAATGAGCTTAGGCAGATTAAAAGGTTAAATTTCTGGAAGAGAGGGAGAGGGAGAGAGAGAGAGAGAGAGAGAGAGAGAGAGAGAGAGAGAGAGAGATTCTGGGAAAGAGTAGTAAGGCACAGGAGATTTAGCATGAATGGTGATGTAGACAGACACATAACTAAAGGAGAGGTAACCAACCTCGTGGCATACTTAGAATATAACAAATGGAAGTATTGATACATGAGGTAGTTGGAGAACAGAGCCAAGACTACTAGTCTATTCTATTAATCATAAAAATTTAGTTTTAGTGTCCTTATTTCAGGAACTTGGACGTGGTTGGAAAGCCTGTGTGAGGAATTACAGGCTGGTCTCCAGTTGAGCTGAGGTCTGAACCCCAAAGGGTGATAATTTACCTAAATGACATGGTAGATGTTTCCTCATGCTCCTGGAACTCTGGCCCCTGCCTAAGTTACCACCCCCCTCCACAGCAACCACAAGAGAAGCATAGCTAGAAGTCATGTAGGCAATGGTCCAAGATTCTGACCCTCAGGCTAAACTCCTCCCCAGTTACCTAGCAACAGTAAAGACCATAAAAAGGGACTGTTAAGCCCCCACATCACTCTCTCACACCTTTGCTTTCTTACCTCTCACTTCTCTCACTCCTCTCTCCTCTTTCCTTTCTCTTTGTCTTCCCCTGTCCTCTCTCCTCTCCTCTCTCCCTCTTACTTTCTCTCTAGCCTTCTACTGTTGCAATTCCCCACAAGCCTACTGTTATAAATTCAAATGTGTGTGGGAGAAGCTCATGAATTCCTCCCCTAACTGGACAACTACTAGAAGTTTCTGGGTTTTAGTGGAGGGAGAGTCCTTGTTCTTCTTGAACACATCTTGTGAGAGACATCCAGTAGATGTCCCTAGATTCATAAACTTAAAATAGTCACCAACTTAACTCAGAAAATTAAAAAAAAATTCATATTAATTTGTGAAGGAAAAATAATGGAGGGCCAAAGGAGGTATCAGGGGAGGGAAATATACAATGAATGTAATCAAAATACATGTTTATGTGTAAAATCCTCAAGCAATAAAAAAGATTATGAAAAAGAACTTGCATAGTTCTAAAATGCAGCTCATTATGAGTCAGGAAGTAAACATCTCAAATATCTCAAGATTCCTCCCCCCAAATTGATTGATTCACAATGTCCCTCCCTGTAGGCCAATAGCCACAGGTCACGTGGAATTGTATCAGTTTATGTGGGGCAATAGGCCTTAGTTATAAAGAATGGCTTGCCACAGTTTGATCATCCTAATCCACCTGAAGAAACAATATGACTTGTATTGAAAACAGCCCATTGGGCTTGCAGTCAAACTACAATACTTAGTTGTAGCCTCCTGGTCAGTACCCAATTACATGTCTATGTATTCCCAGCCCTTCCAGGTGAACTCAGTCTTCATCCATCAAAAAGTTTGAGGCCCATGAATAAAAAGTCCTGAAAGGAAACTTTGTCTGGCCATGATCAAAAATTCCTTGGAAGGAGTTTGGCTGTTGGAATTGATGGGCCAATTCAACATTTCAGTACTGTGGTGATTTTGAAGTTTTCTAAATTCTAATGCTAATGTCTTAATTTTGAGATTGAATTAGCATTCTTACTTACCCAGTCTATGCCTATTCTGTATCTCAACTAGCACCTCTTGATAATAAAGAAAAATACCTTACATTCTATTTACTAAAAAGAACAGGAATGTCTTCCTTATCCAAGAGCTAGTAATGTCATCAGCATCTTAGACCAGTGTAAATGCTTTCTCCATCTCAATGTGTCTCCTTGTCAGCTGGAACCATCAATGTGTATTGAATTTGCCTTAATTTCTGAGTTATTGTAACAGTATAAAAACCCTGGAAAACTGCTGGAAATATTGGAACATGGAATTGAGGATAACTAAAATCTATATTCTGTTGCCATGGTTAAAATAAGTGGTTCTTGAATTATCTATATCTTATTTACTTTAAGATAAGAGCTCCGTTTCATTTGTTTTTGTTAACATGCCTCTCAATATTTCCATCTAGCAGTCTCAGCATGTTGAGATAGAGTCTGTATGCTTCTCTCACTTTTTCTTCTATCTCATGCCAAAATCTGGGAACCTTTTAGGGAGTAGGACCACCTTTCCCCTTTCCCTTGTTCATTGCTCTGATAGAATGAATAACTGTTAAACTGTACACAAAGTAATAGCAGTCAGATTTTTGACAGCTGGTCTCTTGTGGCCTCTACCTCCATGAGTAGTTCATGTCTTGTGCACAGAACTGTTTTTGTTCTTGGGACTTTTTTGGTGCTCTGTATAAACCCAGCTTGAACTCAATTATCACCTTTCACCTCTGAGTCCTCTCCATTACCTTCCTCTGACCCTTCCTGTAACCTGTTCCTCACAGACTCTGACTTCTAGTCTGAGAGACCTCTTTTTTTTAAAATTGGATTGCTGCCATCAGTTAGGTTCCAAAGCTGGGACAGATGGGTGTCAAAGTGTCTATTTAATATATCAGTGGAAACCTGAATATCATTCTCTCAGCAATGCTCAATCCCTACTTGCTAAAAGGCATTACTGACATAGAACAAGCCCTGCATTAAACTTTTCTAGCTCTGGGTCTGCAATTCCCTTCCTTAATCTAGTGGCTTGCATGGTGTACTGTCTAGTTTTGTGTCAACTTGACACAGCTGGAGTTATCACAGAGAAAGGAGTTTCAGTTGGGGAAATGCCTCCATGAGATCCAGCTGTAAGGCATTTTCTCAATTAGTGATCAAGGGGGAGGTCCCCTTGTGAGTGGTGCCATCTCTGGGCTGGTAGTCTTGGCTTCTATAAGAGAGCAGGCTGAGCAAGCCAGTGGAAGAAAGACAGTAAAGAANATCCCTCCATGGCCTCTGCATCAGTGCCTGCTCCCTGAACTGCTTGACTCCAGTCCTGACTTCTTTCAGTGATGAACAGCAATGTGGAAATGTAAGCTGAATAAACCCTTTCCTCCCCAACTTACTCCTTGGTCATGATGTTTGTGCAGGAATAGAAACCCTAACTAAGACACATGGGTAATGCCCTCATAGACTCACAAATTTGAATGCTTGGCCCATGGGGGAATGGCACTATTAGGTGTGGCCATATTGGAGTAGGTGCTGCATTCCTGGAGGAATTTTGTCACTGTGGGTGTAGGCTTTGAGGTCTGCTATGCTCAAGCTCCACTCAGTTTGGAATCCAATCTCCTCCTGCTGCCTCTTGATCAAGAAATAGAACGATCTACTCCTCCAGCAGCAAGTTTGCCTGCATGCTGCCATGTTGCCCACCATGGTGATAAGGGACAAAACCTCTAAAACTCTAAGCTATCCCCAATTAAATCTTTTTATTTTCCCTTTATAGAAATGGAAACACAAAGTAAGATCATCTTGATTACCTGTCCTTTGTGTCTACTCTGCTTTCCTATCCTCTTATCCTCCTAGTCATCCTCACTCGTCTCTCCTCTCTTACCTATCCTACCATGGCTTGCCTCATGGGCATGCTCACTCTGGACTCTCTCATATGTCTTTGACTATATTTCTTCTTAAAATTTTTTATTATTTAAATGTATTTTATCCATCAAACATAGTAATAATATTGAGTGCCTTGAGAATAAAATAATACATAAAGTTGTTCAACTTTTATAGTCATATCCTTTCATACCCTAAAATATCATTAATGAATATTTAATACTATCTATAACTGAGGATCCTCTATCTAATGTTGAATACTAAATTTCTTCAAAACATATAAAATATTTGTGGGAGTTAAGCATAGCAAAAGAACATAAAATATTAAAAATGAATCATTAAGAAATATATTCAAAAGCTTTTATATGATCCCACCTGATATAGTGAGAGAGCATTTAAAATGCACTATATATCTGCGTATATTAGCTAACAATTCGTTTACTTTAAAAAATTATCAGTGTTTCTAGGAAAGAAATTATTTTATCAGTAAGTATATTTTGAAAATTTCAAAATAGCAAAAACTCTTTTAAGTTAAACATTAAGAAAATGCTAATTTGGAACCGGAAGGTGAGCCATCTTTGCTCCAGTGCACTGCTGGGG
>NW_018392314.1:10630-11801 GCF_900095145.1 Mus pahari | reverse complement strand
AATCCCCATCAAAATTCCAACTCAAATCTTCACTGAGTTAGAAAGGGCAATTTTCAATTTCATCTCGAATAACAAAAAACTTAGGATAGCAGAAACTATTCTCAACAATAAAAGAACATCTGGTGGAATTACCATGCCTGACTTCAAGCTGTACTACAGAACAATTGTGATAAAAACTACATGATACAGCGATAGACAGGTAGATCAGTGGAATAGAATTGAAGACCCAAAAATGAACCCATACACCTATGGTCACTTGATATTTGACAAGGGAGCTAAAACAATCCAGTGGAAAAAGACAGCATTTTCATCATATATTGCTGGCTCAACTAGCAGTTAGCAGGTAGAAGAATGCGAATTGATCCATTCTTATCACCTTGTAAAAACATCAAGTCTAAGTGGATCAAGGAACTCCACATAAATCCAGAGACTCTGAAACTTATAGAGGAGAAAGTGGGGCAAAGCCTAGAAGATAAAGGCACAGGGGAAAAATTCGTAAACAGAACACCAATGGCTTGTACTGTAAGATCAAGAATTGACAAATGGGACCTCATAAAATTACAAAGCTTCTGTAAGGCAAAAGACACTGTCAATAAGACAAAAACAGCCAACAACAGAGTGGGAAAAGATCTTTACCAGTCCAAAATCCGATAGGGGAATAATATACAAGATATATAAAGAACTCAAGAAATTGGATTCCAGAAAACCAAATAACCCTATTTAAAAAATGTGGTACAGTGCTGAACAAAGAATTCTCAANTGAAGAATACCGAATGGCTGTGAAGCACCTGAAAAAAAAATGTTCAACATCCTTAATCATCCAGGAAATACAAATCAAAACAATCCAGAGATTCCACCTCACACCAGTCAGAATGGCTAAGATCAAAAATTCAGGTGACAGCAGATGTTGGCGAGGTTGTGGAGAAAGAGGAACAGTCCTCCATTGCTGGGGGGATTGCAAGCTGGTACAACCACTCTGGAAATCAGTCTGGCAGTTCCTCACAAAATTGGACATAATACTACTGGAAGATCCAACAATTCCTCTCCTGGGCATATACTCAGAAGATGTTCCAACTTGTAATAAGGACACATGCTCCACTATGTTCATATCAGCCTTATTTATAATAGGTAGAAGCTGGATAGGACCAAGATGTCCCTCAACAGAGGAATG
>NW_018392314.1:5311-7720 GCF_900095145.1 Mus pahari | reverse complement strand
TCATAGGTTGTTTTCAGGGTGTGGACATCCCTCTATTTACTGCCATAGACTCAGGTGATTTGCATATTCACGAGCAGTGCATTTCTTAGTTAAGAACCTAGTCCATCTAGAGAAGAAATGGAGAGGAAGGACTGAAAAGGCACATGAGTCAGGCAGCAGGGTGCTCAGTTCCAAGTCCTAATCCTCTCTGAGGAAG
This sequence comes from Mus pahari, assembly GCF_900095145.1. Taxonomy (NCBI): domain Eukaryota; kingdom Metazoa; phylum Chordata; class Mammalia; order Rodentia; family Muridae; genus Mus; species Mus pahari. The sequence goes on along the minus strand of NW_018392314.1, from coordinate 7,524 downwards.
TGCATCCCAAACACTTTTTCAGAGGCATGGCCAGATTTTCTGGACATAACTTCAGGGATTCAGCTCTCACAAAATTTTTGGCCTGAGACTGTTGCTCCTCTTTGAGACAATATAAACACATGGACTTACAGATGGTGCTTAGTGATGATGATGGTGAAGATGATGATGATGATGAAGATGAAGATATAATGATGATGTGATGACGATTATTGTTGATGATGATGAGGATGATTATATGAGGATGATGATGAGGATGATGATGAGGGTTATTATATGATGATTATGATGAGGAGGAGGTTTATGATGAGAATGATTTTGATGATAAATTCCAAAACTGGCTAACTTTAGAGAATTAGAACTTTCTTTCAGATATGTTTAAGCAATATTTCTTTTCATATTGATTATGTATTTCAAAATTCACTAAAATGACTAAAAGTACATGTGGTTAAAATCGTTACACATCAATTAATATTACACTGCTATCATGACTAACTAAACTATACATATAAACTATAGATGTGTCTACAAAGGATGTTATATATATATACAAAGGATTATATATATATATACATTATATATATACATTATATATATACATTATATATATATACATATGTAAATAAAATATATGTTTACATATTTACATGTTTTTATCAGAAATTTACATTGCTTTTTGGAGAAAATGAATGCAATTAGATATAACTATATTAATTATGACAATCTCAAAATTAAAAACATTAAATGTGACACTTATTATAAACTTTTATATTTTTCACAGTTATAGACATCTATGTATGTATGTAAATACAAGATGATGTTCTAATTGTCTAGTAGAAAAACAGAAAATAGGNGGAACAAGATGTTACAGGAGAAATATGCACAATGTACAAAATACAACTCTATGAAGATGCTATACACTTGTAACATTGCTATTTCTAGATTTCATAGGGAGTTTTACTCTTTGAAATTTTCAATCATATATGAAATATGCTATGATCAGCCAACACTCTGAACTCTCACCACGATCTACCACCACTAGTTCCCTGTGTTCCACTTGGAACTTTCCAGTAAGTCCCTTTCCTAACACCCTAACCTCTTCTGTTTCATTAAACAGTGACACAGTGAGGGTAATTAGTAGTAGCTGTACACACACACATAGATACAGTCATCATTAGAGTGAACCTCCAGAAATCTTCCCCAAAAAAAGAAATGATATTTTGCCCACCAGTCATCAAATGCCAAGAGACCTTCAGCTTGCTGTGGTTCCTCAAGAGTACCTCCCTTACTTATTATAATTTTTTAATTGTTACATTATTATTAGTGCTGATAGATGGATACACCTGCACCAAATGGGACATATTAACCTCAGAAAATGACTTAGGTACTTCAATTCTAAAAGATTTAACTGATGTCACTAAGCTTACCAGTAGACATATCTAACTATTCAGTCATTTCATGGTCTCTCATGTGGTAAATTTCACTGGCATGATATCTGTGCATCTGTGCTGGTAAATTAGGTACTGAGAGTTCATGTGTGCACTAAGAACAATTTAATTCCTAGAGATAAAATTTCATGTCCTTTAACCGCATCCTCTGAATCTTACATTCTTTTTTCATGTTTTATGAAGGTCTTTGTTTCTTGGGTGAGAGGCTGGTATCACTGAATCCCCTGTTGCTGAGTAATCTGGCAATCTTTCTAAACACTATAACGACTCAAGAATGTCTGCATCAATCATTACAGAGAGCACAATGAGCCTCTCTGATCAAGGCTCAGATAATATACTGGGTATAAACATAAATATTTATAAGGCACTTTGACAACATGATCATTAGCAATACAAGTGAGGTCTGCTAGGGCCTGTACCACCTCTAAACAGAGGCTTTAACCACCCTTACCTGGGAGGAAAAACTACCTATAAAAATTGGCCAAAAAATAAATAAATAAAAGTATTGTGTTGTTACCCATCAATAACCCTCTCACATATCTACTCAAATGACTCTACATCTTATTGTATAGATGCTCAGACATTCACATTTATTCACAGAAAGTTATTCATGATATTTAACAGAATATAGAGGAAGGAATCATCCCAAATTTCTAATAAAGAATAAATAAAGAAAGACAAATTTGGACATATAGAAAAATGAAAATTACTCAATGATAAAAAACTTGAATGATCTGATCTATAAATATATGGAACTGGAAATTATAT
>NW_018392314.1:0-2837 GCF_900095145.1 Mus pahari | reverse complement strand
CTTAAGAAAAAATTTATCCATGTAACTTCAGTGTTTACAGAGATCCACTGAAGAGAGAAATGGGTTTAGTTTACCTGGGGGTGATGATTTATGCATCAATGATTTTAAGTTATACCAATATTACTCTAATGTCTCTCTTGAAGTCAACTTGCTTACAGTTGGATCCAGCTCTTGCAGTTCCCATTTCTAAAAACTTGATGACAGCAGACAACAGGCTCTTTCCTGATGTCATAAGTCTACACCTGGGGCAGAGCACTTTTGATCAGAGGTAAATCACCCTACATTGTTTAGTACACACAGTGAAAAGATGTACACAATAATGGTACACAGGGGTGAGACTATTCATATAAACAACTGAAATGTTGAAGCAGCTCAGGACCTACCTACCTAGACTCATAGAAGCTGAAGCAGTTTTGAAATTACTGCTGAAATTGGCTTGTATTAACAGAATGAAAAATTAGTTAAAACTCTCATAGATAATAAAAAAGAACCAGCCAGATGAAAGGTCTGAATCTTAGAGACCTGCACTCCATGGTGCATCAGGATTACACATAATCATTGCATGTGAACTCTAAGCAGCAATAGTTAATACCACAANACCTGAATAAATCACTCCAGTCAAAATTAAAGCAAGAGAATAAGTGAAATAGCTGAGTAGATACTTTCATTACTTATAAGTTTATGTAATTTTGATTGCTTGGATTGGCATGGTAGAATGTGAGACTTAGATTTCAGATATTTTTCTCTCAGGTAGACTCATCCAAATTGGTTCATGTGTTCTCTGCTTTCCCCACTAAGCAAAGTGTAACCATTAATGTGTAATATTTAAAAATATTACAACACAATGGTGTGTGACTTCCAAGAACACAAAACATGTTTTGGACTATTGGCATTTGATAATTGTTGATCAAAATATGCTCACTTTTTCCTTGGAAGGAATATAGATGTTGCTTATGTTCTATTGAATGACATGCATATGTATATATACATAGCACTGATTGGACACTGTATATTTTTACTTAATGAAATAAGGGTGGTAAGTTAGTTGAGTGAGATTTATTGGAAGTCCCCAGTGGAAGCAAGAAGGTAATAGTAGGGTACACATGTTCCTGATATATTTCACACATGAAGTGGACGTTGTACATCGTGGTGCGCACTAGGCTCCGCACCACGATGTACAACGTCCACAAGCAGAAATCTTAAAAAAAAGAAAAAAAAACTTGGTAGCAGGTAGAATACCCTGATGAGTAGAAGGTTGATTTCTCTATGTCCTGTACCATAGTCCTTACCTAAGAATGAAATATAAAATAAAACTGGCTACTGCTTGTGGACGTTGTACATCGTGGTGCGCACTAGGCTCCGCACCACGATGTACAACGTCCACAAGCAGTCTCTCTTAAAAAAAAACTTGGTAGCAGGTAGAATACCCTGATGAGTAGAAGGTTGATTTCTCTATGTCCTGTACCATAGTCCTTACCTAAGAATGAAATATAAAATAAAACTGGCTAAAACCAAAAACTCTAGATACAGCACACGCTGTCAAGGAAAAAAATCCCCATTGCTTGTGGGATTTTGAAAACTTGAACATCCACTCTGGGAATCAGTCTTGGGATTTCTCAGAAAATTAAGAATGGTTCTACCTGAAGACCTAGCTATAACACTATTTGGACAGATACACCAAACTCTCTTAAATGCACAAGGATGTGTATTCTACTATTTTCGTAGCAGCTCTATTTGTAGTAGTCAGATACTGACAAAATATAATTATCCCTCATGTAGAGAATGGATACAAAAAAATGTGGTTCATTTATATGATGGAATACTGCTCAGCTTTTAAAGGCAAAGACATGGTGAATTTTGCAAGCAAATGCATGGAACTAGAAAATATCATACTTGCATCTGGTGTCCCTCTTCTCATGGTTGTCCATTTTCAGGATTCTATCAGTTTGTGTTTACTTTATTGCATCTATTTCCATTTTTAGGTATTATGTCATTTTACTTATTACCTTCACCTGTTTAATTATATTCTCATATAAGTCTTCAAGGGATTTATCTGTTTCCTCCTAAAAACCTCTATCTGTTCGATTGTATTTTCCGGTATTCCTTAAGAGATTTATGCATTTCCTATTTAATAGCCCCAATCATCTTTGTAAGACTGGATTTAAGCTCACTTTCTTGTATTTTGATTGTGTTAGGATATCCGGGGCATGAAAGAGTTGGTTAGCTATGCTTTGGTGAAGTCATGTTGCCCTGGCTATTTATTTGTGTTCTTTCAAGTGTCTTTAGCCATATAGACCACACTGGTCCTAGATGTAGTTGTAGTCAGTATTTGGTGGAAGATGAAGGTCGATGGCCCTGGTATGGTAGAGATCTAATGGATATACTTGGTTGATGTGGTTTCAGACCTGAAGTTCTGAATGATTCAAATCCAATGATCATGGACAAAGAGGTAGCAGAATGGATGTCCCTCTGTATGGGAATGACTGTACTTATGACACATTACTTTGAGGATACGGAACCTGAAGAGGCCAACTGCTATATACAGAAAGAATCCCATTGTATCAATAGAGACACCAAACCACTCACAAAACTTTCAACCCAAATTTGCTCCTGTCTACAAGAAATGAAGGGATAAAGATGGATCAGAGACTGTGGGAATGGCCAACCAAATGGCCAAACTTGAGACCCATCTCATGGGCAAGCACCAATCTCTGGCACTATTAATAATACACTGTTATGCTTGTAGATATGTGCTTCTCAAAACTATCCTCTGAGAGGCTCCAATCAGTAGCTGACTGAAACAGTTGCAGAAAGAACCATAGCCAAACACTGGACAG
>NW_018392313.1:0-9976 GCF_900095145.1 Mus pahari | reverse complement strand
ATGCTCCCAGTCAGCTATTGGATGGAACACAGGGCCCCCAATGGAGGAGCTAGAGAAAGTACCCAAGGAGCTGAAGGAGGCTGCAACCCTATAGGTGGAACAACAATATGAACTAACCAGTACCCCCTAAGCTCGTGTCTCTAGCTGCATATGTAGCAGAAGATGGCCTAATCGACCATCATTGGGAAGAGAGGCCCCTTTATCTTGAAAACTTTATATGACCCAGCAAAGGGGAATGCCAGGGCCAAGAAGTGGGAGTAGGTGGGTAGGGGAGCAGGGATGGGGGGAGGGTATAGGGAACTTTCGGGATAGCATTTGAAATATAAATAAAGAAAATATCTAATAAAAATATGTCTTATAAGTTAAATATAAATGTTTGTCACACAGGGCACAAAATCATGTCCAAGAACAATCCAGGGAACAAAAATGCACCTGAGGTCAAAGGCCCTCTCCTTTTTTGCCTAGAGCCTCTCTCACAGTTTCCCAAGGCATGGGTCATTCTTCAGACTATGTTTTAACAAATTCCATGTCTTAAGCAATCTTCTGTTCTCCATTTTCAAGCACCCTCGAATCATATTTGGAACTCCTGCATGAATCATCATTGCATCTGACAGCTGTGGGTCAAATACCATAACCTTCTGTCTGAATCTTGCCTGCCATGATTATCACAAAATTCCATCTTTTTTTGATATTTTCTTTATTTACAATTCAAATGTTATCCCCTTTCCAGGTCTCCCCTCTGGAAATCCCTGATCCCATTCCCCTCCCCCTGCTTCTATGAGGGTACTCCCCCACTCCAACCTACCCCCCCCACTCCTGCCTTCCTGCCCTGGCATTCCCTTACACTGGAGCATCAAACTCCCACAGGACCAAGGGCCACTCCTCTCACTGATATCCAACAAGGCCATCCTCTGTCACATACTCAGCCAGAACCATGATCCCTCCATGTGTACTCTTCGGTTGGTTGTCCAGTCCCCAGGACCTCTGAGGGGTCTGGCCGTTTGACACCATTGCTCCCCAAACGGGGCTGCAAACTCCCTCTGCTCCTTCACTCCCTTCTCCAACTCCTCCATCTGGTACCCTGCATTCAGTCCAATGGTTGGCTGAGAGCATCTGCCTCTGTATTTGTCAGGCTCTCGGAGAGCCTCTGTATCAGGCTCCTGTCAGCAAACATCCTCAATAGCATCTAGGTTTGAAGACTGTATATGAGATGGATCCCCAGGTGAGGCAGTCTCTGGATGGCCTTTCCTTCAGTCTCTGCTCCACGCTTTGCATCTGATGCACACACATTTTGGTCTTCGGATCTAGGATAGCTGCTTCAGCCACTAGGAATTCTTCCAATATTACTCCTGAGCACTAGAGGGCAGCCAGGAGCTCAGCTAAAATATCAAATATTTCAATTAGATGTCTGGTGGTAGATTCAGTCAAAAACTACTTCCCTTTGAGTCTCAGAAAGACAAATATTGTATTATTTTTTTCCTATGCAGATCCTAGATTTTAAAGTGTGTGTGTGTGTGTGTGTGTGTGTGTGTGTGTATACACGTAGTAAAGTCATTGACTATTGGCCCAGAAGAAGATATGAGAGAAAAAAAATGAGGCCTGAAAGTGGAAGAGAAGCAGAAAAACATAGAGTGACAGAAAACAGGTAACAGGAAACCAGAAGGAGCTCAAAGGGACAGTCAGGAAGCCAGCAGCAGGAGGGGCACAATGGAGGAGTCATTTTTATATGCTTATTTATTGAGTATAATGTCAGGAGGTTTTTTTGCCTGCTTCTGTGAAAATTTGTCTGTCAGCCAAAGCCAAGGCATCACAGGGTCCGCTGGCAGATTTCCTGACCTGCTGACACGTGGACCAATAATCGGAGCTACACTTGAAGCTCAAGGTGAGGGGTTAAACAATCTATTAATCTTAGTGGAAGGAACAGGGAGTCCTCCAGGTGGGAATGAATATCCTATGTGCGCTAACCATTGTCTGCCAGCTTGTGACTTTGTTTCCCACTATACTTATAGAGTATATAAAGGCGATGAGAAATACATTTGCTGCAGGTGTGGTACATACCTACAGTCCTGCCAATTTCTAACTTTGGGCTGAGTCTTTTTTCCATCTTTCCTATAATCATCCTCACTCCCCCCTCAGAGGACTGTTGGACCTCACACTGGCGGGCCTGGTGCGGTATAATTTGTGAAATGGCCAGACTTTACCATCTTTATTGATTCTTTTCTTCCTGGATTTATAAGCTTCTTATATACTCTATTTGAATTAATTTCAGAAATACACAATGAGGCAAAGAGACACTGTGACTCTTGCCTATAGTACACAAGAGGCTGATGGGAGAGGACCATTTGAGCAGAGTAATAGTTTGTGTTCAGAAAGGGCAGTGTGGCAAGACTCTATTTCTTTAAAGACAGCAAAAAGCTATGCATTGCAAAGATGAATTTCCAATGTGCTGATGACATTTCCAGCTCCTTGTGGTTGTTACGCTTTTGGGAGGTTGTACCTGTTGTACTTGATGGACTCAAACTGGCAAGCCTCTGCTCCAGGTGTATTGGTCACTTAAAACTGCCATCAGGTGTGACCAACTGAGACAGTGCCAGGAAACTTGGTAAGGTCGAACAGACAGGAAGCCCTGGGGACCTCTGAGAGGACAGTAAGAGTTTCAACTGCTTCCGACCAGGCCCCATCACGTGACCACACTCTCTACACAGGAATCTGACAGGTCGCATTAATCAGAACAGCGTTTCCCCATGATAATGAGGTTTCTAGAGGCCCTGCGGGTTTAGCCAATAGGCTTACTTTCCTGGACATTCCTTCCTGCAAAAAGGTATTTTATTTCGGGTCCACCTTGAGAAGGCGGTATGCACCCAATTTCCACAATGAACAACCAATAAGCAGCTTAGAACCAAGGACTGTCTCTTTCATCAAAAAAAAAAAAAAAAAAGAAAGAAAAGAAAAAAAAACATTGTGGGGAGCATGGAGAAGTCCTTTGTCTGCAGGGCTGCACCCACAGAAGGCCTCTCTACACTCCTGGACTCACACCACTGAGCTAAGCTGGAGTTCCCCATCCTCCCATTCCCCGGCTCTTCAACCCATTGACCCAACTTCATTCCCAACTCCCCACAACCCAGTGGCATCTGGATGTCCAGGAGTTTGGGAGCCTCCAGCCCTCAGGCTCCTCATCTCTGGCCTGTGGACCTCCTTTCTGTGCAGTTTTCAATGGTAACTGGACACCCGAGAATCAGGAATTAGCCTCCTGCATCTTAAACTGTGCTTTCCCACTTCCTGAGCTGTATATTGGGGCTTCACTCTAGCCTAGAACCTGATGGCAGGGTAAGTGCAGACGAGTGCTCCACATTCTGCCTGCCCACCAGTGTTCCCACACTCCAGGAGCAGAACAAACTTGGAAACCTCAGTCAGGTGCCACAGTCTCCAATTGAGAAACCTTTACCAAGGATTAATTCCAAATCAGTGCTGGCAACTTCCTTTCTGCAGAGTTGGTACAGACAATTCCAGCATGCTGCACCTTCCTAACCTTAATTTAATAGCAATCCATTTACTTTCAGCTTTATTTTTGAGAGCAGCTTGCTGTCTGCCACGCTTGTGTTGATGCTTTGGTTGCATGGATCACTGGTGGTTTGATGCTTTGGTTGCATGGATCACTGGTGGTCTTCTCTTCCTTCCGTGTTCATATTAAGGGTCTGTTGGTTGGCTGTCTTGGACATGATAGATTCCTTCCTGGCTCTCCTCCTTTTACCCTTCCTTCCATGAAATTTATTATGCATGTGTTCTTACAGAGGGCACTGCTTTTCTCCTTCCATTTGGAGAGTTGCTCTAAGGATTTTCTGCAGTGTTGTATTAGTTGTTGTGAATTGTTTTAGTTTGTGCTTTTCTAAAAAATGTTACTTATTCTGTGGAATTGAAGTGATCACTCCCCAAGTATGTCAACTGATAGTTAAGTACTTGCAGGTCATAAAATGTCAGCCCATTTTTAGTTGGCTCTTGGGAGTAGCCTTGTCTGTTCTGATGTTTCTGGCTTGAATGTAGATTGGTGTTTTTCACTTATTGTTCTTTTTCTTTAAAGATTTATTTTATTTATATGAGTATGCTGTATCTCTCTTCAGATGTACCAGAAGAGTGCATCAGATTCCTTTACAGATGGTTGTGAGCCACCATGTGGTTGCTGGGAATTGAACTCAGGCCCTTTGGAAGAGCAGTCAGTGCTCTTAACCGCTGAACCATCTCGCCGGCCCCTTCACTTATTGTTCTTAACATCATTTCTTTACATGGCATGGAGTGGTTCTTCTTTGATCATGTCTGTTTAGGCTTTAAGTGCTCTCTAGTTTAGATCTCCATATCTTTTATTTGCTTTGAAGACTATCCAGCAATCATTTGATGGAATAAACTCTGTTTTCAGACTTTTTCTCAACTTCTTCTTCTGTCCCACTGATCCTTGGGTTTGGCCTTTTGGTTGTGTCTCACATTCTAGGAAGTTTGGGATATCTTCATTATTTTTCTATATATTTTTCTTCTTGTATTGCGATCTGAACCCTGCACTACTTCTCTGAAATTCATCCATATTATTTGTTAATGACACTTTGTGTTTTGTTTTTCTGATTGGTTCATTTTCTTTTTTTTTTAAAAAGAGTTATTTTTTTATTATATGTAAGTACACTGTATCTGTCTTCTGAGACACCAGAAGAGGGTGTCAGATCTCATTACAGATGGTTGTGAGTCACCATGTGGTTGCTGGGATTTGAACTCAGGACCTTCAGAGGAGCAGTCAGTGCTCTTAACCACTGAGCCATCTCTCCAGCCCTGATTGGTTCATTTTCGAGTCTCAATTTTCTTGCTAACATTTTCATACATCTTTGCTTGTTTTGTTTTTTTCATTTTGCAAAGTTACTGGCTATTTTATTCACTTTTATAACTTTCTTATTCAGATCCTGAGTTGACTCTTCAAGATTGTTCTTATGTGTACTTGACTCTCCAATATATGGTCATTTTTATTATTTCAAAGGAGATCACTATGTCTTTATCTGACATGTTGGCTGTCTCCCTTTCTCTGATGTCTATTACTGAGGAGCTGTAACTCTGGGTGGATGTCACAGTGGGCAGATGTCTCATGTATTTTGTGTTTACTCATGTTGCTTTGTGCATCTGATGGATGTGTCTTCTAAGGTTTGTTTTTTGTTTTTTTGTTGTTTGTTTGTTTGTTTGTTTAACTTACATTTGTCTTATATGATTTCTCCTGGTGAATTGCCTTTGATTTGTGTTACCTCTGGCTGTTTAGCAGGGAACATATCTGTACTACCAGACATAATGACTTAGCCAAATTTCCAGTGCTGACTTGCAGTAGAAAACACTAGAGCACTTTTCCAAATCCCCAACAGAGTTTAATGACATTTGAATGAAAATGTACTGATTTCGAACTAATGTTTAACCAGTGAAATGAGTAAGGAGAAGCAAAGAAGGAGAAGGACTTAAGTGAAAGGGGAAGAATGAGAGTCACAGGTTTTGGGCAGTAGAGTCATAAAATATTTGACAATAAGATTAAATTGAAGACAACAACATAACAAAATATAAAACTATACATACTAATAATCACTGTGCAGTCTTCTGGGAAGGACATGCATGATGAATTCATGATTCACAAAAGCCATGGATACATGTGCAAGATTGGACCTTTCAGTATTCTATGATTGCCATGAGGCTCCAACTCTATATGAGGAGCAACATTCTGTTGGTGCTTGCTGGGGGAGGGAAAGTCATATTCCTCCATGGTAGAGGCACAGATAAGGTATTTATCATTCCTCCAATGACTCCCTCACTCACATCCACCCTAGTGGAAGAACTCCTAATTAAGTGCAGTGTGCCACAAGTGAAGGATATAAATATAAGACTTAAATGAAAAGTGTTGAAAGAAGATGGGACTTGTGGGGACAGGGAGGATAGTCAGGATAATGGAGGGAATACAATCAAAGTACATGTATACATAAACACATATATGTGTATATATATACATATTATATATATACATGTGTGTGTGTGTGTGCGTGTGTAATAACAATAAGTTTAAAACTTAAAATATCCAATAGTATGAAGTAGAAGGTATCATGCGTAGAGTCATTATTTCTTCCTCTTCAGTATGACATGGTCTCTCTGATTGGGTAGATTGTATATCAGTTTCCACAGGTAGAAAGGTCTGCTAGTCTCATGAATTGAACCAAGTCGTCAGTGGGTCCTTCCAGATAAGGATTTCTGTGACAAATACCACTTTTTCTGTCATACATTTTGCTGTTGTTGTTGTTGCTGCTGCTGTTGTTGTTGTTGTTGTTGTTGTTGCTGCTCTTGCTGCTGCTGCTGTTGTCGTCGTCGTCATTGTTTGGATTGTTTTGGTTGCTATAATGAAACACTAACAAAAACCAATTTGGGTAAGAAGGAGACTACTTCAGATGCTACTTCCACCACAAAGTCCATCATTGAGGAATGAAGTCATTGAGGAACTCAGGGCAGGAACACAGCACTATCTGACTGTTTATCCAGACGCCCTGTGGTAGCTCTGTAGTCTCAACTTGAATTACCTAAAAGTAGGGAATGGAGAGTTGACTCAGAGGATAAGAGTACTTGCTGCTCTTGCAGAAGACCCAGGTCCTGTGCCTAGCACCCATCTGTTAACACATACCTTTCAATAACTACACTTTAAGGGACTCTAATGTCCTCTTCTGGCCTCCATGAACACCAGAGCACACAGTACACACACACACACACAGAGAGACACAGACAGACAGACAGACACACACACACACACACACAGTCAAAACAATTACATAAATGATATTAAAAAATAAATATTTAAAAACATAACTTTTAAAACACAATTTGCAGAATTTACTTCCCGTGTTTCACAGGTTAGAGATGTGGAAAAGGCAACTAAAGGTGACTTGAGAAACAGGTTTGATATTTATATTTTGTTCACTTCTGAAGATTCAGGCCCAAGGTACATATGATGTCAATTAGTCCCTGATGATTTTATCATTGGCTCCTTAACCCTTACTTCCAATAGCATATGTTCATCTTGATTCAAGTATATGTGTAGCATGTTGGTAAGTGACACAGCCTCTTCTGAAGTCCCACCCCTATCCCCCGTACCCCAACCTCCACTCCTGCCACGAGCACATATGAGATCTGGGAGGTAGGAAAGTTTTGTTCTTCTGGACATCAATTGCATTCTGGGTCACACTGTGTTTTCACAAATCTCAGTACATGAGATGACTTTATGCAGCTGACCTTCCTAGTTGCTGGTCAAGCTGACCTTCAGCACTTCAGGCTCAGTCCCAGATGCAAAGACCAAGTGTTGTGGGGATAACCCGGTCACCACCAGCAATTTCATGGCGTGAACTCCTTAGAATCTGCCTCTGACTACTTCACTTGCTGGATCTTTTTCCTCTGAGTGCAACTTTTACCAAGAAACTATTTTTGCTATTCCAGGTAACTCATCTGAGGTATGTGCTATTCCCAACTTAAAGAGAAACCGATATTTTACATTATTGTGGTGCAAGATTCCCAACTGTAGAAAATACTACACATGTTCTCTGTGATCTATTTTTAACTGCTTCAAGATAAAGTATTATAGAAAGCTGCTCACCATAACTGTGTCTAAATTGCATGGACTGAGGTTTTACTTAGAAACACAGTTCTGATGCCGACCACAGAGGCAGCATCCACAGTTGGGACCTTCTTGATCAGGATGTGCAGGTGTGTTTCTCAGCTGGGCTCCCTCGCTTAGGGAGAGGGGGATTCTGTTTAAGGAGCCCCAGTTTTTGTTCAGCATGTGCTGTCACTTCAAACACTGTGTCCTCTCCCAGTGAGCACAGTAATACGTCCCTGAATCGTCTGGTTGTAAGGCTGAAATGACAAGGCTGATGGACTTGAATAATTTCTGGAAGACTACAGAATAACGGCCGCTCCTCTCTTTTGCAGTAGAAGAAGAACTTTTTTTAATAAGGAAAACCATCTCTCCACTAAGAAGCTGCTTGTACCAGAAAAGATGGTATAAGACCTGACTTGTCTCATAGGAACACTCCAGGGTGAGTTCTTCTCCCTCCTGTTTGCTTGCCATTGATGGGACCTGAGTCACTCTTTGGGCCATATTAGATCCTGCAGAACAATCAAAGGAAAGAATTAAAAGCTTATCCTGTGACAGTGTGAACAAAACACTTTTGGAATTAGACATTTTAAAACTCAAAGACAAACCTGACTAAATACACAATGTGCTGGCTTCTCTCCAGTCCCTCTTCCCCCTTGTCTGTAGGAACTACCATATGCCTGTCAATGCTTCCTGTTTATATCCTTAGTTATTCATGATGCATTCATACCAGAGAGAGCCAGGGCCACCAGCACACAGAGCAGGCTGTGAGGAGGCATGTGACACATGTCCTCTGCAGGAGTGTGTCTGCTCTGCCTCAGCTCAGAGATCAGTGTCTAAGTGCCGGACACATGCACTGCCTGCATTCTTATGTAGCACCCCAAACAGGAAATGGGGGTTTGTAAGGTCATAGGCCACAAGTTCTATGTCGAGAGAAAAGGTGTAGCTTACCACAGACTTTTACTTACTTCCTTGTCTTCCTTGTTAGAGAAAGGAGGCAGCACTTAGAAGGGAGCATGGGACAATCCATGCTGAGGACGTAGCTGCTTTACCCACATGGGTATAATTCAGTGGGATAATGTTAGGACCCCAAGTTAAATGCATCATGAACCATGTGTGATAAGTAATGTACTTACAGGTCATTATCAGATGTTTCCTTCTCTACATCAATTTGCTAATAAAGGTTAACAAAGAAAAAGTCCTCCAAGTCCATGCGTCTCCTCAGGAAACACCAGGATCTGAAATAGTAGCCTTCTTCCCTTGGTGAGTGATAGGGTTTATTTAAATTCTGCAATTAACAAGGGTAGTTCTAAATTGTGTAGTAAAGGGCCGTCCATTAGATCCAGAAGATCCCTACCTGCTTAAGTTATGTAAAATTGTAACAGGAATAAAATAATAGTCTTTGGAGGTCTAGGAGATACTCATGGTGTCAGTTCCCTTCTGTAGACCATGAGAACCTATGTNTGGATCACCAGCCGCCACGTGAGAATCTAGATGTTGTAGAGGGGACCAGCATTTCCAGATCTGGGAAGCAAAGACAGAACTATTCAAGGGTGTCACAAGTCAGTCAGTAGAGTTGAGTTGGTGACATTCGGGTTCAGTGAGTGTCTATCCCCACCCCAAATAAAGAGGTGGACTGCAGTAGAAGATAGCAAATGTTAACCGTGAGCACTGATTAACACACAAAGAGAGACAGACAGAAAGACAGACAGACACAGGGACACAGAGCAGAGACACAGAGACAGAGACAAAGAGATAGACAGACACAGAAAGATATAAACAGAGATAAAGGACAATAATTAAAAACCCCATTTTTACAAACATAGATTGACTTTTAAAAGTCTAACATTAGGGTTCATTCAAAAGATGGTTCTTGTACTTACGTAGCAAACTCTGCTTATTACATGTCCTAAAAGTTTCTAGACCATTGCCCTGAATTGTCACTTGTTGAATTCACTTTCATTTTAATTTACAAAATAGTCATTGATAAGCTTGCCATGTCTCTCTCTGATTCAAGTCTATTACATGTGCATAATGCAAATAACCTGCAACCTTGTAGGGGAATGTTAATGCCATGTAAATTGGTGGTTGGATTTGTGTGTACTACAGTATTGTCATTTAGAATGTAGTTCATAATCTTTCACTTGTTATCCCAATGGATGAAATAACTCAAAAGGGAATCAAAAGATAAAATACAAACAAAGTCTCTGGAAGATCTCTGTTGGGGTCTCCCAACTCTCTGTCCCCACTGGACCACCTGCAGTTATCCACCAAGCCTACCTTTCTGTTTACACTAATCACTGTCCTTCTAAACCCAGCCCCCTGCAGATGCTA
>NW_018392312.1:16905-25485 GCF_900095145.1 Mus pahari | reverse complement strand
GGTAAATGGATGTATCTGGAGGATTTCTTCCTTAGTGAGGTAACCCAATCACAAAAGAACACACATGATATTTAGTCATTGATAAGTGAATATTAGCCCAGAAGCTCAGAATATACAAGATCCAATTTGCAAAACACATGAAACCCAAGAAGGAAGACAAAAGTATGGATACTTCGATCCTTCTTAGAAGGGGGAACTGGTTACCCATGGAAGGAGTGCAGAGACTGAAGGAATGACCATCTAGAGACTGCCCCACCTGGGGATCCATCCCATAAGCAACCACCAAACCGAGACACTTTTGTAGATGCCAACAAGATTTTGCTGACAGGAGCCTGATATAGCTGTCTTATGAGAGGTTACCAAAGCAAAGGTCCCAAGTAAGAATGCTTCAATCCCAATTTGGAGCCAGAAGAAAGCAATCATGAAGGATAGATGGAGGGAGGGACCTGAGTCAGAAAGGGGAAGTGGAAAGAAAGGGGGAATATGATCAAGTATTGGGGGAAGGGACAGAGTGAAGCCCTGAGGGTCAGCAGAATGAGTGGAAACTGGCAACCTAGGGAGATAGGAGGTTGGGGGGAGACCTGAGAGGTGAGAGAATCTCAAGACTCCAAGGGAGGAACCTTAGATGAACTGCCCAACAGTTGGAGAGGTAACTTGTAGAGTCCATCTCCAGTAGAAAGAAAGGCCAACGAGTGGAAATATGGGGCCCTATATCTTAGTCAAAAACTCTGACCCAGAATGTTCCTATCTAAAAGAACTCTAGAGACAAAAGTGGAGAGGAGACTGCGGTAAAGGACCAGCCTAAATTGGGATCCTTCTCAAGGCAAGGCTCCAAGTCCTGACATTATTACTGATGCTATGGTGTGCTTACAGATAGGAACCTAGCATGGCTGCCCTCTGAAACTTGCAACAAGCAGCTGTCCAAGACAGATATATGTGGTTGAATTAAGGAAATGCTGGAAGAAGTTGAGGAGTAGGGCGACCTCACAGGAAGACCAGAAGACTCAACTAACCTGATACCCTGAGATCTCTCACACACTATTCCACCAACAAGCAGCACACACTAGCTGGTATGACTCCCCACTCCAACATATATACAGAAGAGGACTGCCTGCTCTGGCCTTAGTGAGAGAAGATACAGCTCAACCTGGAGAGACTTTAGAGCCCAGGGAGTGGGGAGGCCTGACAGGAGTGTGATAGGATAGGTTGGGGACATCCTATAGGAGACATAGGTCAGGAGGAAAGGGATGGGGAAATGTAGGATGGTGGACTGGGAAGGGGACAGTAAAAAAAATACAGATGAAAAAGGAAATAAAATCAGTATTCTCCACACAATTATATAAATCAGAAATAAAAACAGTATTTTTAAACTCATTAAAAATGACCAGAAGTTCCTGGATACCAAAACCATATAAACACACAACAAAACTAAGAAACCTGAGTTCAATATAATTGATTAATTTATGTATAAGTACTTTAATAAATTACTTGCAAGTCACATTAGAAAGATCATATATCATAATCACATTGTTTGCATGCAAGAAATTCAAAGAAAGCTTGTCCTATTCAAACTAATAAACAAATGCAGTACAAATATGATGAAAGACAAATGACATGTTCATAGCAATAGTTATAGAAAGTCACTGAAAAAAATAAAAATGTATTCATGTTAAAAAGTCAAACTAAACTAATAATGAAATGATCAAACTTTGATGTAACAAATAATATATATGACACATTAGTATCACATAAAATGAAATTTAAATAAATTTTCTTTAAAATTACCATCCTTTATCTCAAATTGTACAATAGGGTTACAGTAATAATAGCAGCATGATATTGGCATAAAACCAGATGTGTTCATCAATGTAGCTACATTGAAGGCCCAGAAATAAATTCACACACATAAGGACACTTATTATTTTACAATGAAGGCAAAAATACAAACTGGGAAAAGGAAGGAACCTCAATAAATGGTGTTGGTCAAACTGGATAAATTCACATGAAAGATTCAACTCTAAATAAAACACAGATCTCACCATAAGCTCAGAAATCACATATTTGATAGAAGATAATGAGGGGAATAGATAAACTAATTGACACAGGAAAAGACTTCCTGAACAGAATGCCAATAGCTCAAGCACTGAGACCAACAATAAATATATGAGACCACATGAAACTACAAAGTTTTTGTGTGGCAAAGGATATGATTGTTCAGAACAAAGTGGCAAGCTACATCTTTCACCACATGATGAAATCACTAGTGCCAGTAATAGATTACATCTAATTGAGTTGTTGTCCAAAGGGGCACCATGGGTTGTTGCTAAGGTTATTATTCTCCACAAATAGATGGGAAGCCCCTATTGCTGAAGACAGTATTTACATATCTCATTGAACATGGAGAAAGGTAACTACCAACCTAGCTACAAACCCTGTGATATAGAATCATGAACATCCTGAAGCTATATTGGTCCAATAGAGGCATAAAAGTTGTAAAAGTAACTACTAACTGATTGGATTTTATGCCCACTCTGTGAAATGGAACTCATGCTGATGCCAAAAATCTGAGACTACAAAGGCCATGAGTTTATCAGAAAACAAAATACTACTGTTCTGCTTAAGGAACATATCAATTAAAGGACGCCTATGGATATTCTGCTATACCCATAGATCGGTGTCTTGACCAGTTATCATCAGAGAAGCTTCCTTCTTACACTAGAGACCCATAACAACCAATGTGCAGAAAGTAAGAGACTCAGAAAACAAAGTTCTAAATTGAATGTCTTTAGCAAACCACTCAAATCAGGACTCAGAGAGCTGTGCAAAAGAGGCAGAAAGACTGTAAGAGCTAGAAGGGGCAGATAACACTAAGAATACAGGCTTTCAGACACAACAGGACTAACAGACATAAGAATTCACAGAGAATGTGGCACCATGTACAGAGCCTGTACAGGTCCAAGCCAGATGGGGTTCCAAGTATTGAGAGGAGTAATAGAAATGAGCTCCTACTCCAAGTAACAACCGCTTGCAAAGGAAAAACTGGTTTCCTCCAATGGAGTCTCACTGGATATATAAACTTCTTAAGGTAAGCCCCAGACTGAGCTTTAGATGCCAACATAAAATGGACTCAGTGATAGTTTGTAGATTTTTTTTTCTCACATTGATTTGGGAATTTAATTTTTTTTTAACTGGTAGGTCAAAGGGATACAAATTAGAAAGGAAGAAGTCAAAATATCATGATTTGCACATGATAAGATAGTATACTTAAGGGACCCAAAAAATTCACCAGAGAACTCCTAAACCTGATAAACAAATTCAATAAAGTGGCTGGATATAAAATTAACTCAAATCAGTAGCCTTCCTCTACTCAAAAGATAAATGGACTGAGAAAGAAATTAGGGAAACAGAACCTTTCACATAGTCACAAACAATATAAAATAGCTTGGTGTGACTCTAACCAAACAAGTGAAAGATCTGTATGACAAGAACTTCAAGTCTCTGAAGAAAGAAATCAAGACCTCAGAAGATGGAAAGATCTCCCATAATCATGGATTGCCAGGATTAATACACTAAAAATGGCCATCTTTCCAAAAGCAATCTACATATTCAATGCAATCTCCATCAATATTCCAACTCAATTCTTCAGAGTTAGAGCAATTCTCAAATTCAGTTGGAATAACAAACAAAACAAAACATAACAAAAACAAAACAAACAAACCCAGGATAGTGAAGACTATTCTCAACAATAAAAGAACATCTTGGGGAATCACCATCCCTGACCTCAAGCTGTGCCACAAAGCAATAGTGATAAAAAAATGTGTATTATTGGTACAGTGAAAGGCCTGTAGATCAGTGCAATAGAATTGAATACCCAGAAATGAATGCAAACACCTCGGGTCACTTGATCTTTGACTAAGGAGCTAAAACCATCCAGTAGGAAAAAGCCAGCATTTTCAACAAATGGTGCTGGTTCAACTGGCCAACAACACGTAGAAAAATGCAAATTGATCTACTCTTATTTCCCTGTACAAAACTCAAGTCCAAGTGGATCAAGGACCATGTGGAGACATGGAAAACTAGAGACACTGAATCTAATAGAGGAGAAAGTGGGGGAAAGCCTCTAACACATGGGAACAGGGGAAATTTTCCTGAACAGACACCATTGGCTTCCTCTCTAAGATCAAGAATTGAAAAATGAGACCTCATAAAATTGCAAATCTCCTGTAAGGCAAAGGACATTATTAATAGGACAAAATGGCAACCAACAGATTGGGAAAAGATCTAAACCAATACTACATTCAATAGATGGCAAATATACAATATATACAAAAACCTCAAGATGTTATACTCCAGAGAACCAAATAACACTATTAAAAAATGGTGAACAGGGCTAAACAGAGAATTCTCAACTGAGGAACATTAAATGGATGAGAAGCACCTAAAGAAATCTTCAATATCCTTAGTCATCAGGGAAATGCAAATCAAAACAACCCTGAGATTCCACCTCACACCAGTCATGTGGAGAAAGAGGAACACTCTTCCATTGTTGGTGGGATTATAAGATGTTAGAAGCACTGTGAAAATTATTTTGTCAGGTCCTCATAAAATTGGACATAGAACTATCTGAGGACCCAGATATACTACTCCTGGGCATATACCCAGAAGATGCTCCAACTCTTAATAAGGACGCATGCTCCACTATGTTCATAACAGCCTTATTTATAATAGCAAGAAGCTGGAAAGAACCCAGATGTCCCTCAAGAGAGTAATGGATACAGAAAATGTGGTACATTTACACATACTACTCAGCTATTAAAAACAATGACTTCATGAAATTCACAGGCAAAGGGATGGTTCTAGAAAATATCATCCTGAGTGAGGTAACTCAGTTACAAAAGAATAAAAATGTTTTCTACTCACTGATAAGTGGATATTAGGCAAAGAGTGTGGAATATATATGATACATCTTACAGACTACATGAAGTTCAAGAGGAAAGAAGAACAATGTGTGGATGCTTCAGTTCTACTTAGAAGGTGTATCAAAATAATCAAGGGAAGTAGATGGTGGGAAGGACTTGGGAGGAAGAGAAGAGGGATAGAGAAAAAGAGAAGAGAAGAATCAGGTATGGGAGGAGATGTGGGTGATGGACAGAGGGTTAGGAAATTGAACAGAGGTGTGTAACAAGGAGAGATGGGGAACTGGTAGTAGCTACCAGGAAGTCCCAGATGCCAGGAAACCAGAGCCTGCCAGGACCCTA
The DNA here is from genome assembly GCF_900095145.1 of Mus pahari. Taxonomy (NCBI): domain Eukaryota; kingdom Metazoa; phylum Chordata; class Mammalia; order Rodentia; family Muridae; genus Mus; species Mus pahari. Next base: position 20,227 of record NW_018392312.1, on the reverse strand, counting down.
TGGACATGACATTAGCTGAAATACCCAACAAATGGGAGGGAAAACCTGCTGAGACCAAATCCAGATGTTAAACATTCCCCTTTCCCAGTTGAGGGATGGGGCCACCCACCCATCTTCAAAATTTTAAACCAGAATTGCTCCTGTCTAAGGGGAATACAGGACTAAGTGTGAAGCAGAGACTGAAAGGAAAGGCTATCCAGAGACTGCCCCACCTGGGATTTCATCTTACATGTAGACACCAAACCCAGACACTAATGTGCATGCCAAGAAGTCCTTGCTGACAGGAGCCAGATATAGCTAGATACTGACCAATACAGATTCGGATGCTGGCAGCCAACCATTGGACTGAGCACAGGGACCCCAATAAAGGAGTCAGGGGAAGGACTGAAGGAGCTGAAGGGGCCTTATCTGGCATCAATGGAAAGGGGAGAGAGGCCCTTGGTACTATGAAAGCTTGATGCCCCAGTGTAGAGTAATGCTAAGGAGGTGAGACTGGAGTCAGTAGGCAGTTACAGAAGCACCCTCATAGAATCAGTGAAAGGGGGTTGTGATAGGGGGGTTGTAGAGGGGAAACTGGGAAAGGGGATAACATTTGATATGTAAATAAATAAAATATCTAATTTAAAAATATTTACTGGTCCTTTGCTTGTGTGTATAGTTTCTGATTTTGTGGTTACGTGAATGTGTTTCTTGTGTATTTTCTTTGTGTTTTTTTTTTTTCAGTTTTGTTGGTTTTTTTTCAGTCTTGTTTGTTTGCTTTTGTTTGTTTTTAAAGAAAAAGAAAGAAGGTAAGGCATGTTAGATGGGGATTTGAGGGGCGTGAAACTGTGATCAGCATGTATAAAATGAAATATATCTTCTTATACCTCTTTTGTTCAACATGGTACTTGGCATTTAATTAATACATCAAAAAAGAAAGATAATGAAAATTCAAAATTAAAAGAGAAAAACAAAAATTATCCATTTAAACAGATATCACAGCCTCAGAAGACTTTATAAGTCTACTGAAACAATCTTGTGGTTGATAAAAATTCTTCAAATTAAGACAATAAGAAATTAATACAAAAATTAGGTTTTCTGTGTACCAATGAAAAAGATATTAAACCATCCCAACAATAATACTATGAAAATTAAGCAATATACTTAGAAATAAACCCAATAATTGAGTGGAAATACATCTATAATGAAAATAAGAACAGGTTTGAAAGAAATATTGAAGTTGCTAAATTATGAAGCCCTCCAGTGCCCAATGACCATTGCTCTCCAGACTATTATGGTGGAACAGTGCATAATGCTGAAAATAATTTATAAATTCATTGGAACCTCACTAAAACGGGAATGAAATTCTTCATCACAATTGAAAAACATTATTAAAATTAATATGGAAATACAAAAGATCTTGAACAACCGAAGTAATTCTGGAGAAAATGAGCAATGCTGGCATTATCACAATACTGAATTCAAAATATAACATAGAACTATATTAACAAGAACATTATGGAGACTAGCATAAATTCAGGCATGAAAACAATGAAGTAGAATATAAGACTCAAGAAAAAACATAAACATCTACAATCTAGGAATTCCAGCAAAGTTGCAAAACCTACACCTTGGAGAAAGAAAAGTCTGAAGAATGGTGCAACAAACACTGGATGTCTACATGTAGAAAACTAAAACCAATACTATATCCCTCATCCTATACAATTATCAACTCAAAATTGATCCAAGACCTTAAAACAATTATTAACTCAAAATGGATCCAAGACCTTAACATAATACACATACCTCTGAGATTACTAGGGGATATCATCACAGAAATACATTTCCATAACATTACTCCAAAGAACAGAAAAGAAAAAGAAAAATGTATGCATTGATAACAAATTTGAACAACATCTTTAGAGAAAAAGAAAAACTTTGAATCATCATGTGGGGATGGAAAGATATCTCAGATGCTATCTGACACATACACACACCCTTTCTACCATGACCAAAAACAATATAAGAGAGATTATCATTGGTCACATCAACATCTTTCAAAATTGATGGATTCAGTTCCGCAACAGAGAGACAGATTCTAACACATGGATGTGAAAATAGGATCTATCCTTCTGCTGCATATAAGAAACACATCTCAACATCAAAGATGTTACCTCACCATGGAGTAAATGGTTGGAAAAAGACTTTCCTAGGTATTGGACTGAAGAAGCAAGCTTGTGTAGCTATTCTAATATCTAACAAAACAGGTTTCAAACAAACAAACAAAATTAATCAGAAAACATGGAGAAGGACAACCACATACTCATCAAAGGAAAAATTTACCAACATGAAGTTTCAATCCTTAACATATATGCCCCAAACTCAAGGGTACCCACATTTGTAAAAGAAATATGAAAGCTTAAATCACACATCAAACTGCACACAGTACTAGTGGGGGATGTCAATATCACACTCTCACCAATGGACAGGTCATTCAGACACAAACTAAACACAGAAATATTGGAGTTAACAGGCATTATAAATTGAAGAGATCTAACAGATACCTACAGAATATTTTATAAAACAAAAAAGAACATACATTTTTCTCATCACTTCAAGGGACATTCTCTAAAATTGTCAAAAAGTAGTGTCAAAAGATAAAAGAAATATGAATAATGTCTTATGCTTTATCAGAGCACCATAGATTAAAGCTGGATTTCAACAACAGAAATAACATAAAGCCTGCAAACTCATAGAAACAGAATAACTTTCTACTAAATGACTACTGAATAAATAAATAAGTAAATAAATAAATAAAGAAATTAAAGACTTCTTAATATTCACAATATATCCAAACATATGGGACACAATAAGAGTTGCACTTAGAGGAAAATTAATAATACTAAGTGCCTTCACAAAGAAATTAGAGTGATCTTATGCTAGCAACTTCACAGAACATCTGAAAGTTCTAGAAAAACAACAACAAAAGCAAGTGCACACAAGAGAAGTAGATGGCAGGAAATAAGCAAACAGAGGGATGAAATCAATGAAATAGAAACAAAATATTGAATCAATAAAACAATGGGTTGGATCTTTGAGAAAATCAACAAGATAGACAAACTCTTATCCAAACTACAAAACACAGAATTTCCAAATTAACAAAATCAGAAACAAAAGGGGTACATAAGGCAAGATACGGCTGAAGGGACCCTGATATTGTGGCCTCTTGTGAGGCTATGCCAGAGCCTGGTAAACACCGAAATGGATGATCACAGCCAGCTACTGGATGGAACACAGGGTCCCCAATGGAGGAACTAGAGAAAGTACCCAAGTACCTGAAGGG
>NW_018392312.1:0-16750 GCF_900095145.1 Mus pahari | reverse complement strand
GGAGTGGGTGGGTAGGGGGACAGAGGTGGGGGGAGGGGTATGGGAAACTTTCGGGATAGCATTTGAAATGTAAATAAAGAAAATAATAATAAAAAAAAATAGACTGAGAATTCCAAAAAATCATTGTCATGCTTTGAAAACTTATATTTCACAAAATTGGAAAATCTAAAAGAAATGGACAATTTTCTCAAAATATACCACTTACCAAAGTCAAATCAAGGTAAGATAAACAATTTTAATATAACACCTGTGGAAATAGAAGCAGCCAGTAAAAGTCTCCCAATCAAAAGAAAACAAAACAAAACAAACAAACAAAAAACAAAAAACAAGTACAGGACCAGATTATACACCAATTTCCATCATGAACATTAATAGAAAAATACACAATAAAATATTTACAAATTGAACATAAGAGTACATTTAGGAGAACAGGCACCATGATCAAGGAGGCTTCAACCCAGAAATGGAGGGATGGTTCAACATATAAAATCAGTCAATGTGTTCTACCATATACATAAACTGAAAGAAACACACACACACACACACACACACACACACACACAATCATCTCATTAGATGCTAAAAGGGCCTTTGACAAAATCCAACAGCCCTTTGTGATAAAAGTTTTGGAGAGATCGGAGATACAAGGGACATACCTAAACATAATAAAGACAAATAACAGCAAGTCTATAGCCAACATCAAATTAAATGGAAACTCAAAGCAATTACTTATCTTACAAGTCTTTCACTTGCTTAGATTTATCCCAAGATATTTTGCATTATTTGTGGTTACTGTAAAGGGTGTTGTTTCCCTGATTTCTTTCTCATCCTATTTGCCATTTGTATACATTGGGGATACTGCGTTTTTAAAATTAATATTGTACCCAGCCACTTTGCTGAAGGTGTTAATCAAGTATAATTGTTTCCTCGTAGAATGTTTGGAGCCACTTATGTATATACTATCATATCATCTGTGAATAGTGATACATCAATTTCTTCCTATCCAATTTGTATAGGTAGAATATTTGGAGTCACTTATGTATATACTATTATATTGTCTGTGAATAGTGATACATTGATTTCTTCCTATCTCCTTGACCACTGTTAGTTATTCCTTGTAGCTTATTCCTCCAGCTACAACTTTAATAACTATATTGAATAGATATGTGGAGAGTGGATACCCTTGTTATATATAGCCACTTTGGACATAAATATGGCAGTCTCTAAGTTAATTGAGAATCAAGCTACTTAAAGTTACAGCTATAAAACTTTTATGGATATATCTAAAGGACACTCCATTCTACCACAGGCAAACTTGATCAACTATGTTCATAGCAGCTTTGTTCATAATCACCAGAAACTGGAAACCTCAATATCCGTCAACTGAAGAATGGATAAAGAAAATGTGGTTCATTTACACAATGGAGTATTACTCAGCTGTTAAAATAAGTGACATGATAAAATTTGCAGAGAAGTGGGTGGAACCAGAAAAAAATCACCCCTAGAAAGATAACCAAGTCCCAGAAAGACAAAGTATGTACTCACTTATAAGTGAATATAATTGATAAAGTAAATGATAATCATGCTACAACCAACATACATAGAGAGGCTAAAGTACAAGGAGGGTTTGAGGTACAATGCAAGGATCTCTTTGGGAAGAGGAAATAGAATAGATTCCAAGGGTGGACTGGAGGTGCATGTAGTGGGAACAGGAGGGATCAGATGGAGCAAGATAATACTGGGAGAGATGACTGGAATTATGAGGGCATTTCTAGGGGCAAGGTAGAAAACTAGCACAAGAGGACCTTCATAGAATCTATAGGGTAAACCTAGAAAAGATTGAGTTATTGGAAACATGGTGTCTGAAGTGATTCTCTTTTGTAACCGGGCTAGACTTCAAGTGGAGGGACTGGGACACCAACCCAGCCTCAACACCTTTCATCTAAAGTTTGTCCTGCCTATAGAGTATTCTGAGACCAGAACCTGGCATAATTGTCATATCATCCAGACTCAGCTAGCAACTGATGGGAACAGAGTTCCACAGCCAAACATTAGGTAGAGCTTGGGGATTCCTGAGGAAGAGGGGAAGGATGGATTGGAGGAACCAGAGGAGTCAAAGATACCCCAAGAACACAGCCAACAGAATCCACTGACTAGGACTCATGGGGCTTCCCATAGATGAGGGAGCCTGCATAGGTCTGACCTAGGCCCTCTGCATATGTTATGGTTGTGTAGCTTGGTGTTCTTGTGGGATTACTAAAGGTATTGCGGTGCTGTCTCTCTTTTGCCTGAGTTTGGGTGCCTTTTCTTCCTACTGGGTTGCCTTATCCAGCATTGATGTTAGTGTATGTATGGTCTTATTGTAACTTGTTATGCAGGGTTTGGCTGACATCCCTGGGAGGTCTGTTTTTTTCGGAAGGGGAGAAAATATATATCTGGGGCAGAGGATTGACTGGGTGGGGCACTAGGGGGAGGAGAGGGAAGGGAAAATGCAGTCGGGATATGAGAGAAAAATAAAATTTTAAAAAAGGAAAAAAGAAATTTTGCTAAGAAAGTCTTCTCTTAGTGGAAAATGCCCTCCTTTACATCTAGCAGCATGGTTTCTTTTCAAATCTGTGCTGTATGAAATAACCACAGACTTAATTGATTGCCAGTTGTGTGGGGGTCATTTTCAGATCTTTAAATATTTTTGTGCTTTTGACTATAAAACATGTCACTATACACAGCATGTAATTGGGTCATTTTTACTAGAATGGACTTTTGTCTTTAAATTGCTTGCTAGTCATTCATATTCAATGTTAGTAGCTATGTAGTAGGTTTTGTACCTACCATTGTCCTTGTTTTCTCTGTGTTTGGGGCATTTTGTGCTCTATCTCTCTATCACTGGTTCCTTTTACACAGCGTAGATTTTTCTCAGTACTTATGTGTAAAGTGTATATTTAATTTTAGTTTGAATTCTTCAGAAAACAGCACATTGCAGCTTCTCTTTGGCATTTCAAAATGCCAGCATCACTATTCTTTCATTTTAGGGCCATGATTTATTTCAACACAATCACAAAAATACTAAAATAACTACGACAACTAAGAAGCATAGGTAAGCCTTGCTTATCTTAGCCTCTTCAATGCCAAAGTTATATGTGTGGTGCCATACCACAAGTAGAACACTGTGTTCTTATGCTGCATTCACATCTCTAACTTCTCACATTTCATTCATGCATGTTGGTGCAACTAATGACTTTGTGTGTGTGTTGCATGCACACATGAGTAAAAATTGTTGACTATTGTCTTTTATAGATGGTATAATTTATGACTGATAACATTGGACCCTTAGATAAGGCTATATCTAAGCAAGCTTTGAATGTTTGACCTAGTCTCTTCAATTTCCAGCAAAATATAAGGTGGGAGAAAATTTAAGAACCTATTAAGTGAAAAGTAACCAGGACTTAAAAGAGTTTTTAAAACCTTCAGTGCTATTTATATTGTAAGAATGTAATAAAAAGTATGTTCTGTCAAGAATAGACTGATTCTGGCCAAAAATTACATCCATCTAGAGATTATCTATGGATTGGATCAATCATCTCAGCTGGAGCCAAGTACATACATGGGATTTACACTAGCAGAAATGATGCTTTGCAGAGTAAAATGATCATACCATACAAGCAGGGTTTCAGAATTCTGGGATTATACAAGATTTTATAATTGAACTAGCCAGCTGTATATTTCATAGCTGGGATGACTGAACATAACGACAATTTAATGATCTTCAGGTCTTCCACTCTTAGAAGATAAGATTGTTAACTACTGAGTTTAGGAGGCTGGAGTCATCTCTTCTGTATCACCAGAGAAGGCTAGTTTCTACAATGAGTCAGAGAGGATGAGCACCTGTAAAGATTCATAAAGATTGCTTAGTGTAGACTTCTGCTGGCTAGTTCTTCTGCTGAGTCTCACCTCAGAAAAAGTTTCTTAGTCAACTGGACACAAGTTAGAGTCAATGGAGAGGAGGGAGCCTCACCTCAGAAAAATTCCTCAATAAAATCAGGCTATATAAAGGTCTTTAGAGCCATTTCTTGATTATTAATTGATGTGGGAGGACCCAGGCCATTGCTGGCAGATGGTTCTGGGTTCTATAAGCAGCAAGCTGAACAAATCATGGGGCTTATGCCAGTAGGCAGCACCCCTCCATAGGCTCTGCATCAGCTCCTGCATTCAGGTTCCTGACCTTTTTGAATTCCTATCCTGACTACTTTTGATGATAAACTGTGATATGGAAGCCTAAGCCAAATAAATTTTTTCCTCAAGTTGCTTTGGTCATGGTGTTTCATTATAGCAATTGCAACACAAACTAAGGCATGGTTATCACCACCCAGTCTCAGGGATATTACACTGCTATTTCACTAGGTTAAGGTGATAGACTAGCAATCCAAAGTGTTTCTTAGTCTTAAGTTCTAATGGAATTTTTTTGCTCAGTTCGGGTTTGCTTGGTATACACCATGCATTTCTTCTTTCCAATTTTTCTCTTTTGGAATGTGAACATCTGCGATGTATGCTCTAACACTGTATTGTGGAAATATGCATTGCTTACTTCTTTTCATAGACTTATAGTTAGAGATTGCCCCAGTGTTATTGGTACCTTACTTTAGGTTGTTAACACTTGTTTTATTGCCTAAAATATTATCTATTTTGAAAAGTTTAAATGGTGGTTTAAAAAAAGTATACTCAATATCATGCTACCTAGCTAGTTTTTGTCAACTTGACCCAAACCTGAGGCACTTGGGAAGAGTGAACCTCAAATGAGGAACTACATCCATCATATTGGCTCCGGACATGATTGTGAGTGCATTTTATTGTCAATTGATATAGATGGGCCAAGTACACTCTGGGTGGTGCCATCCCTAGGCATTGTGCCTGCATTGTACAAGAAGGTTAGTTAAACAAGTCATGGAGTCTGAGCTATGAGCAGCTGTCTGCCTCAGTACCTGGCCCAGGTTTCTGCCTTGAATTTCCCCAGTAATGGATCATTATGTTTCACTAAAAGATGAAACAAATCTTTTCCTACCACAAGTTGATTTTGGTCAGTGTTTTATCACAATAACAAAATGCAAACTGGAACACACAGTTATCATGTGCAATATCCTATAGATGTGTGTGGTTTCTGTCATTATTCATTGTTAAATTTTGAAGTACTTGACTTTTCTTTTTACTTGATATGCTATTGATGAGAATGGGATATTGAAGTTTCTTACTATAATTGCATCTAGTCCATTCCATTCCTTTATGTCCAGTTGTGTATGTTTTTAAAATGGAGTATACTGATATTTAGTGAATATCTATTTACATCATATCTTATTGGGAGACTGTTTCCTTATTAATATATTGTAGCTTTGTTTTATGTGCTTAACTTGTTTCAACTATACTATAGGATATATCAATTATGTTAGTTTTTTCATTGCTGAGTAAAAAAGACTCATAAGAAGCAATTTAAAGCTGGAAGAATAACTTGAGGCTATAGTGTATTATGACAGGGAAGTCATGGTAGCAGAAGTAAGTCTTGTTTGTAGCATGAGGCTACTTTTTCATATTTTAGTGGACAAGGAAGCAGAGACAGATGAAAGACAGAAGAATTCTGATATTCATCTGGCTTTCTTTTCCTTTTATTCAGTTTGGACTACAAGCCCACAGGATGCTGCTGCTCACATTCATGGTGGGTCTTCCCTCTTCAGTTAATATACACTATTAATGGTCTCACAGACGAGCCTACAAATGTATTTCCTTGGTAATTATGAATCCAGGCAAGTTGACAAAGAAGATTAACCAGTATAAAATATATCTATTCCAAAGCTTGTCAAAATGTTTCTTTAGATTTTGTTCCTCAAGGTTTCTTGAGTCTGTGTCTTTGCCAGTGACGTGTAATTTCTTGTAGACAGCAAACAGTTAGATCTTGTATTTTAATCTATCTAGTCAGTCTGTGTCTTTTAGTTGGAGAGCAAGGACAATTTACATTTAGTGGTATTATAGAAAATTATGTTTAAATTCATTATTTTTTTTAAAAAAATGTTTCTTTGTCCTTTTGCTTATTGATTCTGTTCTATTCTTTCTTTTCTAATTCTTATTAGTTCTATTAATTTCATGAATTTTTCTTGTGATCTTTTAAGCCTAGCTCCCTGTACCAATCTATTCATAGGATTCGTTTCAGGTCCTTCTGCAGTGTTGGTTTCATGCAAATGTCTTTAGTGCTTATAGTTTTGAATGGGTGTATGCCTCCCTTAATTTTAAAAGCTAATTTTGCTTGATATAACAATCTTGGCTGGCAGTTAGTTATCTTAGTGGACTGAAATAACTTATCCCATATTTTGTGACTTTTGAAGGTTTTGCTAGAAGTTTGATGAGTTTGCCTTTGTTGATAACTAGACATCTTTGTCTTACAGATTTCAATATTCTTTCTTAGCTCTGTTCTGATGGTATTGTAACTACAGTTTGATTTGAACAGGTTATTTTCTACTCATATCTACTTGGTGATATAATTGATTTATGTACTAAGGTGTTCATATAGCTCTCCAGATTTGGTGAATTTTCTTCTATGGGTTAATTGAATAGATTTCTCTCAGTCTTCAGTTTTTTTGTTCCATATCAAGGATTCTTGTGTCTGGTCTCTTTCTGTGTTCCAGAGTTGTTGAAAATTCTATAGGCCGGGCCTGGTGGCGCAAGCCTTTAATCCCAGCACTCGGGAGGCAGAGGCAGGCGGATTTCTGAGTTCGAGGCTAGCCTGGTCTACCAAGTGAGTTCCAGGACAGCCAGAGCTATACAGAGAAACCCTGTCTTGAAAAAACCAAAAAAAAAAAAAAGAAAAGAAAAAAAAAGAAAATTCTATAGCCATAATTTTTCTTTCTTTGTAGTTATCAGAATAAAATAATTCACTGCCTCTTTCACTAATTGACACTTCCTCCTGATTTAGTATATTAATGATGAGTAATTTATTCACCTTTTCATTTTTAAGATGTCAGAGTAGTCTTTTTCCCTTCTTTTTCACAATCTTGATCTCTGATTAGTTTTCCATGCAAACTCTAACATCTTTTCTTATATTCAATTGTTTGCTTGAATCCTGCTTGAGGACATTGATCATTTTCAAATTGAACTTTGGAATTCTTTGTTCAAAATTCAAACATATTAATACCTTTTCATTCAGTTACAGAGGAAGTATAAAAATTTGGAAGAGTCAAAATGCTTTTCTTTGTCTTTCTTTCTTGTTAGATTGTTTTTGGTGTTTCCATATTATTTATACATTTGTTAAGATGAATACATCTCTTCCTTCACTTTATTTGAGGGTCTTCTCAATGTTACTTTTTTGTCTTTAAGTCTCAGCCCCCACCACTCAGTGGAGAAAAAAAAGCATACAATGGAAACATTAAAAATATTTTAATCAGATGTCTCAATATAATAAACAAAACAGATAATGGAGCCAGCAGTTAATCCAATAAAATTAAAATAAAGAAGCTAGGGAACTTATAAGATAAACTAAACGTTTTTTTTTAATTAGGGAATATAACATATTGATAAGTAAAATGAAGGGTCAGAAAATTAAAAAGAGAGAAAAGAAGCAAACTCAGTGGGATGAAGGTGTAAGAAATAATAGCAAAGAGGAAAGAAACAGTTTAATAAATTCAAAGCAAGACAGACAAAAAAAAAATTGATATTTCTTTTTTTCCTGAATTAAAAGATAGAGGTATCCTTTTTCCAGGTCTGTGTGGGTCAAATTAGTGTTAAGTCATTTTCTTTCTTCTGTGAAGTCCAAACATGTTAGTTTAGAAAGATATATTTGCAGGCTGTTTTCTGTCCTGCCTTTCTTGTGGATTATGATTATTAATAGCAGGAGTGGGCTGAACTTCTGCTAATGTTCTTCGTATATAGGCTCATCAAAACAGTAGTCTCAAAGATGCCTTCACGCTGCTCCCAACAGCTGAACCCAAGCCACACTAGTTATCTGTCCTCTAATGGCAGAGTCACTCAGCCATTGTTTGCATGGGTATAAGGAATGTCTCAGTAATACCTGTTTTCACCAAAAGTATCTGTAGGCATCTTAGAGTGTGGAAAGCAAGCAAACAAAAAGAAAATGTAGGGTGAGATATGGGTCATGAACTATGCAAAATTCCCTGGCCATTCCAGTTTCTCTCTTAGTTATCCACTTGCATTCACCCACAGCTGATCTCACATGGGTGAAACTTTGGCTGAGCTGCAAATACTAAATGCCTGTGTCACCTGCTTTCCTAAGAAGTGAAGCCAGTACCCCACACCATGTGGATCTGTGTCCATGAGATTGTTTCCAAGTCATGGGCCATTCCCTGACCCTACACTGATACTTAGCATAGCCACTCAAGCAGTAGAAGAAAAGAGATCTTTGGTGGTTGGAGACACACAAAAAGCAGAAGCTTGTGTTACACTCAGCTCAAAGGTTTAGCAGTAATACTTCTCTTAATGTAATTAAGAGCAGTAGTGAATAAGCTCTGAAGTATAAATGGAAAGGGTGGCTTTCTCTGGGGTCTTTTTGCTGCCCAGATTACAAATCTTCTACTTTAAATAATGTTTTCACAGTGCCAAATGGTGTGTCTGTGTAATGTGGCAAGGCTATACTTTCTTTTGATAGATTTGCATTATTTATCATTTTGCTTTGTTCTCAACATGATTGTTCATTATATCTATCAGAAAAGTACAGATGAATATTTCTAGACTGTCTACTTAACTTTTATACTCCTGTGACTTTCAAGACCCCCAATCTTTCTATTCAATCATGTAGCTGATGCTTAGTTTCAGACTCAGGCTGACACATAGAATTTCTGAGGGTTTCTAATCTATAAATTTCTAAAAGGTACTAATAATTCTTGTAGAGTTGTACCTTTCTCACTCAGTTCTCAACCACTGGAGGATTAATCACCTCTCTAACCAACACAACAGAGTGATCCGGTTTCCTGCACATAAGCCTTTGCAGAAAAAAGAACATCAAAACCACATAAAAAGATATAACATTTTATATATGACATTAATAACATTCTTGAATTATATGAACACACATTCACAACTATAAAGATAATGAGGCAAAACAATGATCATGTTAGAAAGATTGGCATGATCCTTTTGGTAACCTTTAGGTACCAGCTTGATTGGGAAAGGGATTTACAGATAGATGACAGAACATTTCTGGGAGTGTCTGTAAGGTTATTTCAGAGAGAAATAAACATTTAAACATGAAGACTGAATATATAATACATTCTAACTGAAGAGCATAGCACCACTCAATTCATTTAGGGTCCAAATTGGAAAAAAAAAAAAAAAAAAAAAAAAAAAAAAAAAGGACTCAGGAGAGGCAATTTATCTTTCCAAGTTCAGATGTAGTATCTCAACAAAGATATCCTTAAAAGATATCTATAGAACATTTCATGCTAAATTAAAAGAATATATCCACTTCTCAGCACCTCATGGTACCTTCTCCAAAACTGACCATATAATCGGTCATAAATCAGACCTCAACAGATATAATAAAATTGACATAATCCATGCCTCCTATCAGATCACTATAGATTGAGGCTAGTCTTCAATAGCAACAAAAATAACAGAAAGCTCACATACACATGGAAGCTGAACAATGCTTTGATCAGTGATAACTTGGTCAAGGAAGAAATAATGAAAGAAATAAAGACTTTTTATAATTTAATGAAAGTGAATATACCACATACCCAAACTTACAAGGCAAAATGAAAGCAATGCTAAGCAGAAAACTCAAAGCTCTGAGTGCCTGCGAAAAGAAACTGGAGAGAGCATATAACAGCAGTTTAACAGCCCACCTGAGATCTCTAGAAGAAAAAGAAGTAAATACAGCCAAGAGGAGTAGATTAAATGGACAATTTTCTAGACAGATACCAGGTACCAGAGTTAAGTCAATATCAGAAAAATGATCTAAACAGTCCCATAAACCCTAAAGAAATAGAAGTAGTCATTAAAAGTCTTCCAACCAAAAAAGCCCAGGACCAGATGGGATTAGTGCAGAGGTTTATCAGACCTTCAAAGAAGACCTAATACAAATACTCTTCAAGCTATTCCACAAAATAGAAACAGAAGGTACTCTACCCAATTCATTCTATGAAACTACAATTACTCTGATACCTAACCACACAAAGACCCAACCAAAAAAGAGAACTTCAGACCAATTTCTCTTATGAATATCAATGCAAAAATATTCAGTAAAATTCTAGGAAACCAAATCCCAAAACACATCAAACAGATTATCTATCATGATCGAGTAGGATTCATCCCAGGGATGCAGAGATGGTTCAATAAATGCAAATCCATCAACTTAATCCCCTATATAAACAAACTCAAATTAAAAACCTACAGGATCATCTCATTAGATGCTGAGAAAGCATTTGACAAAATCAAACATCTGTTCATGATAAAAAGTCTTGGAAAGATCTGGAATTCAAGGGCCATACCTAAACATAATAAAAGCAATATACAGCAAACCAATAGCCAACATCAAACTGAATGGAGAGAAACTTGAAGCAATCCCACTAAAATCAGGGACTAGACAAGGCTGCCCACTCATTCCCTACTGATTCAACAGAGTACTTGAAGTTCTAGCTAGATCAATTAGAGAACAAAAGGAGGTGAAAGGGATACAAATTGGAAAGGAAGAAGTCAAAATATCACTATTTGCAGATGATATGGCAGTATAATTACGTGATTCCCAAACATTCTACCAGTGAATTCCTAAACCTGATAAAAAAAAAAAAAAAACTTCAGCAAAGTAGCTGAATATAAAATTAACTCAAACAAATCAGTGGCCTTTCTCTACACAAAGGATAAACTGGCTGAGAAGGAAATTAGGGAAACACCACCCTTCACAATAGTCAAATAATATTACATACCTTGGTGTGATGTTAACTGAGCAAATGAATGATCTATATGACAAGAACTTAAAGTCTCTGAAGAAAGAAATTAAAGATCTCAGAAGATGGAAAGAACTCCCATACTCATTGATTAGCAGGATTAATATAGTAAAAATGGCCATCTTGCCACAAGTCATCTACAGGTTCAATTCAATCCCCATCCAAATTCCAACTTAATTCTTCACAGAGCAATTTCTTTAGAAAGAACAATTTACAAATTAATTTGGAATAACAAAAAAATTAGTTAGGATAGTGACAAATATTCTCAACAATTAAAGAACTTCTGGACCAGTCTGTATTGGGCACAAACTCAGCGGCCAGTCCCATAGCCATGAGAGGAGGCTCCACTCCCAAGCTCCTGAGCATGGCCAGAATCTTAGGATCCCAGGATCCCAGGATCTTGCTCACACCGGATCTCAGGGTCTCAGAGGCAGCTTGACTCCCAGGAATACTGACACACCCAGAATCTCAGGATCACAGGGTCACAGAATCACAGGATCACAGAGACAGCAGACCAATGAGGCATTCTGACTCAACCAGGATTTCAGGAAGGACAGGCTCCAGTCACATATAGCAAGGGCAGGGATTACTAGAGATAAGATGGCAGGAGGCAAGCAGAAGAACAGAAGCAACAGAAATCAAGGCTACTTGGCATCATCAAAACCCAATTCTCCCATCATACCAAGTCCTGGATACACCATCACACCAGAAAAGCAGGATTCACATCTCATGATGATGATGGAGGACTTTAAGAAGGACATAAATAACTCCCTTGAAGAAATACAGAGGGGCCAGCTTGGGCAAGAACTTGGTGGATGGTCTCACAGTCCCCAGAGGACTCTCCAAGTCTTAGGTACCCTAGCAAGCCCAGGATCGTAGGATCACTGGTGAGTGGAAGACAATATCTGTTCCAAACCAATCGTGATGGGATTGTGACAGTAGGAGCAAAGTCACAGGAGTGCTGCCTGATCAGCGGATTGCTTTCCTTCTGGTTGTTGCTGGTATACCTTGGTTTCAAACACACCAGACAGCACCACAGTCCCCAGAGGAGACACCACTTTCAGGCACTGTAACACAACCATGATCTTAGGATTACAGGATACTAGGATACCAGAAGCTTGGCCACACCAGGATCTCAGGGTCTCAGAGAAAGTTTGACTGCCAAGAATTCTGACAAACTCAGAATCTCAGGTTCACAGGATTCCCAAATCACAGGATCATAGAGAAAGCTGGACTCTGAGGAGTGCAGAATCAACCAAGATTATAGGAAGGACAGGCTCCAATCAGATATATTGAGGGCAGCAAGCACTTGAGATAATCAGATGCCAGGAGGCAAGCGTAAGAACAGAAGCAACAGAAACCAAGGTTAGTTGGCATCATCAGAACCAAACTCTCCCACAATAGCANGTCCTGGATATACCATCATACCAGAAAAGCAAGATATGGATCTAAAGTCACTTCTCACGATGATGATGGAGAATGTGAATGAGGAAAAAAAAATAACCCCCTTAAAGAAATACAGGAGAATATATCCAATCATGTGAAAGAATTGAATAAAACCATCCAGGATCTAAAAATAGAAGTAGAAACAATAAAGAAATCACAAAGGGAGACCACTCTGAAAATAGAAAACCTATAAAAGAAGTCAGGAGCCAATGATGCACACATAACCAACAAAACACAAGAGATTGAAAAGAGAATCTCAGATGCAGAAGATACCATAGAAAACATTAGAACAACAATCATAGAAAATGAGAAATGCAAAAAGATTCTAACATAAAATGTCCAGGAAATGCAGGACACAATGAGAAGACCAAACCTAAGGATAACAAGTATAGACAATAAGGAAGATTTTCAACTGAAAGGGTCAGTAAATATTTTCAACAAAATTATAGAAGAAAACCTCCCCGAGAGATATACATGAACATAAAAGAAGCCTACAGAATTCCAAATAGTTTAGACCAGAAAAGTAATTGCTTCTGTAACATAATAATCAAAATATCAAATGCACAAAACAAAAAAAGAATATTAAAAACTGTAATGGAAAAAGGTCAAGTAACATCTGAACACAGACCTATCAAAATTACACCTGACTTCTCCCCAGAGGCAATGAAAGCCAGAAGATCTTGGACAGATATCATGTAGACCCTAAGAGAACATAAATGCCAGCCCAGGATACCATACCCAGCAAAACTATCAATTACTATAGATGGAGAATCTAAGGTATTCCATGACAAAACCAAATTTACACAATATCTTTCCAGAAATCCAGCCCCTCAACGGATAATAAAGGGAAAACTTAAACACAATGAAGGAAAATCAGCATGAGAAAAATCAAGATTACTATCTTTCAACAAACCTAAAGAAGATAGACACATGAGCAGAATTCCAACTCTAACAACAAAAATAACAGAAAGCAACAACGACATTTTCATAATATCTCTTAATATCAATAGACTCACTTCCCCAATAAAAAGGCATAGACTAACAGACTGGTTATGTAAAAAAGGTCCCAACTTTTTGCTACATATAGGAAACCCAACTCAGGGACAGAGACAGACAATATTTCAGAGTGAAAAGCTGGAAAATAATTTTCCAAGGAAATGGCCCACAAGAAACAAGCTGGAGTAGCCATTCTAATATTCAATAAAATCGAATACCAACCTAAAGATCTCAAAAAAGATCAGGAGGGGCACTTCTTACTCATCAAAGGTAAAATTGATGAACTCTCAATTCTGAACATCTATGCTCCAAATGCAAGGGCAGCCAAATTCATTAAAGAAACTTTGCTAAAACTCAAAGCATACCTTACACCTCACACAATAATAGTGCAAGACTTCAACAGCCTACTCTTATCAATGGACAGATCCCGGAAACAAAAACTAAACAGAGGCACATTGAAACTAACAGAAGCTATGAAACAAATGGATTTAACAGATATCTATAGAATATTTTATCCTAAAACAAAAGGATATACCTTATTCTCAATACTTCATGGTACCTTCTCCAAAACTGACCATATAATCGTTCACCAAACAGGCCTCAGCAGATACAAAAATACTGAAATAATCCCATGCATCCTATAAGATCATCATGGGCTAAGGCTGATCTTCAATAAAAACATAAAGAATAGAAAACCCACATACACTTGGAAGCTGAACACTCTACTCAATGATACCTTGGTCAAGGAAAAAATAAAGAAAGAGATTGAAGACTTCTTAGAGTTTAATAAAAATGAAGCCACAACATACCCAAACTTATGGGACACAATGAAAGCAGTCCTAAGAGGAAAACTTATGACTCTGAGTACCTAAAAAAAAAAAAAAAAAAAAAAAAAAAAAGGTGGAGCAAGCATACACTAGCAGCTTGACAGCACACCTAAAAGCTCTAGAACAAAAGGAAGAAATTTACCTAAGAGGAGTAGAAGGCAGAAAATAATCAAACTCAGGGCTAAAGTCAACCAAGTAGAAAGAAAAAGAACTATTCAAAGAATCAAACAAACCAGGAGCTGGTTCTTTGATAAAATCAACAAGATAGATTAAACCCCTAGTCAGGCTAACTAGAGGAAACAGAGACAGTACCCTAATTAACAAAATCAGAAATGAAAATGGGGTATAACAACTGAATCTGAGGAAATCCAAAGAATCATCAGATCCTATGACAAAAGCCTATACTTAAGAAAATTGAAAAATATGGATGAAATGGAAATTTTTCAAGACCAATAGCAGGTACCAATATCCCCTAAAGAAATACACACAGTCATTAATAGTCTCCCAACCAAAATAAGCCCAGGACCAGATGGGTTTAATGCCAAGTTCTATGAAAGACCTAATTCCAATTCTCCTCAAACTATTCCACAAAATAGAAACAGAAGGTACTCTACCCAATTTATTCTAAGAGAACTTCAGACCAATTTCCCTTATGAATATAGATACAAAAATATTCAATAAAATTCTCCCAAACTGAAAGCACAAACACATCAAAACGATCATCCATCATGATCAAGTAGGCTTCATCCCAGGGATGCAGGGATGGTTCCATGTACGGAAATCCATCAATGTAATCCACTATATAAACGAACTCAAAGATAAAACCCACATGATCATCTCAGTAGATGCTGAGAAAGCATTCAACAAAATCCAACACCCCTTCATTCTGAAGAGTCTTGGAAAGATCAGGAATTCAAGGCCCATAACTAAAAATAATAAAAGCAATATACAGCAAACCAGTAGCCAACATCAACAAAATGGTGAGAAACTGGAATCATTCCCACTAAAATCAGGGACTAGACTGGGCTGCCCACTCTCTCCCTACCTATTAAATATAGTACTTGAATTCCAAGCCAGAGCAATTAGATAACAAAAGGTAATCAAAGGAATACAAATTTCAAAGGAAGAAGTCAAAATATCACTATTTGCAGATGATATGATAGTATGTATAAGTGACCCTAAAAATTTCACCAGAGAACTCCTAAACCTGATAACAACTTCAGTGAAGCAGCTGGATGTAAAATTAACCCCCCCAAAAATCAGTGGCCTTTCTCTACAAAAAGAAATTTCTGAGAAAAAAAACTGAGAAAGAGATTAGGGAAATAACATTCTTCAAAATAGTCACAAATAATATAAAATACCTTTGTATGATTCTAACTAAGGAAGTGAAAGATCTGTATGATAAGAACTTCAAGTCTCTGAAGAAAGAAATCAAAGATCTTAGAGGATGGAAAGATCTTCCATGCTTGTGGACCACCAGGATTAATATAGTACAAATGGCTATCTTGCTTAAAGCAATCTACAGATTCAATTCAATTCCCGTCAAAAATCCAACTCAATTCTTCACTGAGTTAGAAAGGGCAATTTGCAAATTCATCTGGAATAACAAAAAACATAGGATAGCAAAAATTTTTCTCAACAATAAAAGACCTCTGGTGGAATCACCATGGCTGAACTCAAGCTGTACTACAGAGTAATTGTGATTAAAAACTGAATGGTACTGGTACAGCGATAGACATATAGATCAATGGAATAGAACTGAAGACCCAGAAATGAACCCACACACTTGATCTTTGACAAGGGAGCTAAAACCATCCAGTGGAAAACAAACAGCATTTTCAACAAATAGTGCTGGCGTAACTGGAGGTTATCAGGAAGAAGAATGTGAATTGATCCATTCTTATGTCCTTGTACAAAGCTCAAGTCTAAGTGGATCAAGGAACTCCACATTAAACCAGAGACACTAAAATTTATAGAGGAGAAAGTGGGGGAAAGCATAGAAGATATGGGCACTGGGGAAAAATTCGTGAACAGAACACCAATGGCTTGTGTGTAAGATCGAGAATGGACATATGGGACCTCATAAAATTGAAAAGATTCTATAAGGCAAAAGACACTGTCATTAAGACAAAAGGCCACCAACAGATTGGGAAAAGATCTTTACCAATCCTAACTCTGATAGGGGACTGATATTCAATATGTACAAAGAACTCAAGAAGCTGGACTCCAGAAAATCAAATAAACCAAATTTTAAAAAATGGGGTATAGTGGATTACATTGATGGGTTTTGGATTTTGTCAAATGTGTTCTCAGCATTTAATGAGATGATCATGTGGTTTTTGTCTTTGAGTTTGTTTATGTAATGGTAACATTGATGGATTTCCTTATATTAAACCATCCCACATCCCTGGGATGAAGCCTACTTGGTCATGATGGATGATCGTTTTGATGTGTTGGATTTGGTGTGCGAGGATTTTATTGAGTATTTTTGCATTGACATTCATAAGGGAAATTGGTCTGAAGTTCTCTTTCTTTGTTGGATCTTTG